>NW_008686527.1:0-40547 GCF_000695815.1 Acanthisitta chloris
CCGCGCGGGTCTGCGCCCGGCGCACCGACCAACTTTTCTGCTGACTCTTCACACCCCCACGCACACCCCCGTTCGTCGCGCGCCGGGAATCGGGGATTCCTGGCGCGTCTCCAGAATAAGAAATGGGCTGGTGTTGCCTGTGCATTTTGTAGCAGTAGAGTGAATGACTGGGGCAGGCTGTGAGTCTTGGCATGCTGATAGCGCCTCGGTTCACTGCAGTCCATAAACAAGACCGTGTCATTTCACCAGTTCAGTAGAGGGAAGATCTTGGTTTGACACAGTCCTTTTCCTAATATTCCCTATCCTAAGAGAGGAATGAAAACCCACCTTCAATCCTGCTAGAAGATTAAGAACCATCAAGTTGCTGTCTCATGAGCCCTGTTTCTGTTAAACTTCCCAAAATCCAGGTGACTTCCATGGGACTACTCACTGACTTCCAGCAGTGCTTCCAACAGGTAAGAGCTAAGTATGCCAAACTTGTCTTTGTCTGAGGCTCCTCACTCCTGACTGGGAACTGTTTCTGAGGATAATAATGATTTTTCCTTTTTGAAGCAAGATGTCCAGCAGCTGTAGAATGAAACCCTTGAAACTGAATGTTCTCGTGAACTGGTGAAGTTCCAGATCCATTGCTTTCGGTGTCTTCTCTGTTCTCTATAAGTAACCAAAACTTTCCGTGATGCTGATATGTTAACCTGCATACTCATGGGTAGGACAATTCGGTGTTTATCTGTTGTTAACACAAATACAACTTTTGTTTGTTTAAAACTACAGCTTTAAATTAACCTACAAGTGTCTGAGGGTTGCTGTGTGCATTAAACCAATATTGTCTGAAGTTTTATAGGATTTATGGTTGAGGAGGAGGACCGGGTAAGTGGTGTCCATGTTCTCAGAAGCAATGTAGGTGCTATGGATTGCTTTCAGTCACCTTGTACAATTCCTATGGAAAGATTTAATGACATCAGAAACCAGTATATGCTTCTTTACTAAAATGAGTCTTATTTACATCCATTGCTTCATGAAAAGGAGGGGTTTTTCTTTGAAAATTATATTGAAACCATGAGGAACTAGTGACATTAATAGATTAAAATGGCAAAATCAAATGCAAGCAATATTTTCTTTGCCATGTTATTAGTTTTGTATAATATCTTGTATGCTATGAAGTGCATTAATAACAAAACTTAATTGCTATAACAACATTGTGGTCTGCTACGTAACAAGGGAGAGTGGAGTTGAAAAATGTTAAATATGTGCAAGTTGGCTGGGTGGGAAGTTACTTTGGTGATGTTGATGTTTGGAATTTCCTGACGGCTGTTAAAATTCATTTAAGGGGGCTTTATTGTTTCAGGATTGTCAGTGGGTGAGTGAAGGATGCTTACTTTGATAAGAACAGCTCCCTCCTTTGAAAAGAAATCCCTACGTATTTCATAAAAAATATTTCATTATTTTTGTCTTATGGAACTCTAACAAAATTCTCTTAACTTGATTTGCAATGTTGGTAGGTAGTAATTTTCTGTTATTGCCAGTGATAAAAGTTGTGCAGGCCAGATGGTGTCTTCAGTTACACTTTGACACAGCCTTCTTATAAGCAGATCTTCAGGTGAAGAAGTTGCTGAGGTGTCAGCAGGACTGATGTACAAGTGGGCCTGGATGCTGGGTATCTCTCCACTGCCCTGTTTGCATCCCTCCAGTAGATTCCTGTGGACAGGAAGGACCACATTATGGGAATTTGGTGTGGTTTGGGGTGACTTTTGGGTTGGGGTTTTTTTTCAGGAGCATTGTTTGGTGAGGGTTTTTTTGGTTGGTTGGTTGCGTTTTTTCATAATTTTTGCAAATTTTCTCAGCAACACTGAGTTTGATTATCTTGACCTGCTTGCTCAATTCAAATTTCTGTAAGGCCTTTAACTAATGAGACCCCGACCATAATACTCAACATAACTTGCTGAAGACAGAAAATGGTAAATATTATATGTTTATTCCTAGCAAACTTTGGAATAAACCAGAATGAAAAGTAATATTTCCTGATATGAGGAACTGTGCGAGCATTGTTAAGAGCTGGAGCTGTGCCTCGTGCTAGTTGTTGTGAAGCCAGAAAATTGAGATGTGGACAGTGGAAAGGTGATCCTGGAGGATCACCTGCATGCGAAGTAGGCCAGAAACTAACAGATGAGATGTGAGGGAGGAGGGGGAGCATTGAAGTGAGAAGGTATCCTTGCCTCTTTCCACTGACTGAGTTGAAAGTAGCCTAGGCCACCGTCCAGCAGGACATTCCTCAGCGAAAAATTTTCTTGCTGTGATACTCAGTGGAGGTATCAGAAAATGTGGTGATTCTTGAGGTAAGAAAGGAAGGAGGGAAGAAAAGGGAAAAAAAAAGACCAAAACATGCATGGGGTTGCAGTAGCTTTCTGTGTCCTTTTTCTCATTTTGCTTTCATTAATTCAGTTGTGTCTAAGGAGATAATGAGTGCGTGGGAATTTGTGGTATCCCATACTTCTATGAATGCTTTGACCATTATAAAGAGTATCTGGGGGTTTTTTTCATAAGTATTCTGCTGGTTAACCATGCTTCTTGATCTTTCCTTTTTTCTTTTTGTATTTCTTTTTTAGGTGAAGAAAAAAGGTAGAGGGGTATTAAAAAGACAGGCTTCTAAATAGTTTAGGGCAATCTAATGTCGTGTTCTTATATGCTCTTGATTTTGGAACTAGGTGAGGGTCATAGTGGTAAGGAAATCTAAAGTTAGCCAAAACTGCTGTGGCCATATGCCGTTGGATTTATGTGGTCTACAATAGGAATAAGGCAGGAATGGTACCTGAGTGCTGAAGTGCCACGCCTTGGCTGCAGGTATATTTTCTTGCCAGGAATGTAAAGATGGATGATATACTGAAATGAAGAATCCTGCCAAAAGCAGAAGGTTCACTCTTCCTCATTTTTGTGTGGCTGTGCTATTTCAATTGCTTGTATTGGCCCTGTACAGGAATGTACCTCTTTGAACCCAAAACGCAATGGGAAAAATGCAAGGATTTTATATCAGTGGAATGTGGATTCTTGAAATTCTTAATATTTGACAAATGTTAAACAACTGGCCTCAGAAGTGAATATCTATAGACTTGTCAAGTCTCTAAATTTTTACTGCAAAAAGGTCTGTTTGTCATCCAAGGCATGGAGTGCTATTGTCTGCCAGATTAACTGTTTCTCCATGATGAATAAGAGTAATATGTAGTGATCTCTCTCCAAGACTCAAAAGGACTTGAAATTTTGGTGTGTGTGAGTCACTATGACATGTTCTGTAAAGTCTTGAGTTGAAACAGGTGGGACAATGGGGTCCATACACAAAAGAAATGGGGATGAGGCTGGGCAGAAGCTAGAATATAGTTTGACAGGTGAGAATGGCACAGTTACTTGGGCTACATTAGTTTCCACATAACAAGAATCCCATCCAGCAGGATGGTCAAGCTATCACCCAGTGTAGCCATGTTGTCCAGGACTGGGAGCAAAGAAAGATTCACGGCCTAAGTAAGGATGCTAAACCTCTGTCTGGATACAGTTGATCTCTTTTGAAAATACTTAGGTTGAAAGTAATTTCTTGTTGACTCTTCACAGCCACAAGAAAGCATTTGTCTTGATTAGAGAATATTTGCAGGTATTTCCTCTTTCCCAGGATGCCTGAGAGTGTTATCCATGACCGTTGCTTTTTAATACTAAAGGAGCAAATTTGTCAGTGTTGTGCAGCCATTATTCAAGTTCTACTAGAAGACTTATAGTCACAGACTTTTTTAAATGTCACTATAATTTTTTCCTGTGTGGGTTACAAATCACTGTGTTAAATAAATTAAACTACTTATTCAACCTGAAAAGCCTTTAAAATCTTATAAGGTAGCAGAATAGCTTCAGATTTTGAATGGACTTGATGTATTTAGAGCCTTACCTGAGCTAAAAGAGTTACTCTTAATTAAAAGTAATGTTACTTCTGTTTAAAACTAATCTTAAAACCTAGCCAACACATTAACAAATACAGTTTCATATTAATTAAATTTAAATAAATTAAATTAATTGAAAGCAGCATATAAACTCTTGATACAAAGGTAATTGTAGTGACTGTGGTGGTGGAGTGAATTTGCTTTAGGGTGTGTTCGTAGTTTTTTTTTTTAAAAAGGGGAAAAAAAGGACCTTTGAACTGCTGTTTCCTTTTCGGAACTTCTATTCATTAAAAACCAAAAATACTGTAGTAGAAAAGCATCCGTTTTCTTACTGACAGATTAAATTGCTTGGAAGTGCTCCTGATTTTACTATACATCTGCATCATCACCTTTCAGGGCTTGTAGATGGTGCTGAATACAACCATGATGGAGTTTGGGGAAGGTGAGCTTCATATCCCCATGATCGTATCTTGGCAAGGTTGGCTGTATCTTCTACGCTATCATGTGTCATGGATGCATGTGATACCTGCTATTGCTAAAGGAAAAACCATAGGCACTATTCCTTTGGTAAATCCTTTGTGAACTTGTAGTTTGGTTAAACCAGTGTTTCCTGACTGCCTTGGGTGGTAAGATCCCCATTCTTTTTTTCCTGGAGCAGTTTTCAGCTGGATGAGTTATTCATCCAGGTATTTAGCTGGATAAGCATTCAGAAGAATGTTACTGTATAGATATGTAAGCCATCATGGTGATGGCAAGAACTGGGCGGTCAGGGATGATGAGAGAAAGTGACTGGAGAGAGGAGCAGTGCCAGCCTAGATGTGTCGGAAAAGTTCGTGGAGATGTGGTGTGAGACGTTTTGCTTTCAGCATCATCCACGTGGCCTCGTAAAGCTTTTCTTGCCCTTTCAAGGGCATTGTTTTTCAGAAGGAAGGGCTGAAATTATGGGAGTTTTGTATAGCCAGAGATGGAAGTGAGTGACAAAAGCGGGCTTATTTGAAAGTATGCCACTGTCACTGTGTGTGTGTCTGGATTGCTCACTTTTTTATTATGAGAGAAATCTGAGAATCCCAAATAACTTTTCCAAAAAGAAATTAATTCCTGCTTTCTAGTACCTCCAATTTACGTAATTTATTTCAAAGTTACTTATTCAGACCTTCATGTCTTATTTATTTGTGCTTTCTTTTTTTCCGAATCCAGATGCTGTCAATGTCCTGTTACACGAACAACACAACTTTTGTCTGGGGTAAAGCAGAAGAGGTTTGTATTTGTTTGTTCTTTGACCAGTGGTTCTTGAAGCATTGCTTATGCTGGGAAGCATCTGTCTCATCAGCAGGGTGATTTCCGAAGACATACAAACAGTGCATTTGCTGCAGCACTGAAGTTAGGTGCAAACTCCTAATTAAACATTGTAGCTTAGATACATTGCAAGTCTGAGAATGCTGAGGGCACCTTAGGAAAAAAAAAAGAATGCAAGTAATAACATCTAATGAAGAGCTGGCTGAAAGTAGGCCCCACTATCCACACCTTTACAAAAAGCATTTCACAGGGTTCTCCAAGCATTTTCTTTGGATTTGCCCAGTCTTCACTGCTTCCTTCCAATTCTGTGCATCATCACAATAGCTGCAAACAGGGGCTTGTATTTAACATGCAGGAAATTCCCTCTCTGCAGAATCAAAGCAGAAAGAGCTAGGTGGAATAAAGCACCTATTCACCTTTCTTCCATGTGCCAGGTTTGAACCGGTTTCTTTTTGACCCATACAAAAAAGACTTCAGACAGACCATTTAGATTCTGTTAATGTCTAGCTATCTGTCTTCTACAGAACAATTACATGTAAAATGATTAATATTTAAACTGTGGGTTACGTTTTCTGCAGGCAAGTTTGTGCTTAAGAGAAGTGTATAGTTTTAATGGCACAGAAATGGGAAAAAATCTGTAAAGTTCTGAACACAGTTTTGTTGTTCTTGAAATCTTTTATGCCTTCTAATGTAGTTACTTTGTTCATTCGACAGCTCTTTTTAATGGGAGTTCCTGCTAAGCTTTATGTGTACGGTATTTTTAGAAACTCGGCAATTATAGATGTAACAGTGCTGAGTTATTTAAAAATACAAACTTGTGGAACATACAGTACTTGTATGTTTCAGAATAACTGTTAAGCGCCTGCATTTTCTTTTTCTGTGTATTTGGATGCACATGGACTCTAGCTCTATTCTTTTAAAATTTTTCTTTAAATTATCCTTCAGTAGGCTGTATTCCTGTAAAAACTTGAGGATTTTCCTTGTGTTCTTTGTGGTAGTTCACCAGACACTTCTGTCAGATATGCGCTTACCAGGGTGTCCATTTTGTTGAATTTGAACACTTTTTCTTTTGCTGTGCAGGCTAGTTTCAACAGTTGCTCCTCAGCTTCCAATAACGTGCTTTCAAAGTGAATGCATCTCATTCAGGTTAAGGAGTTGTCTTTTTCGTGAACCACAGTGTCTTATATGTTCTGATGTTATAAGCTGAATTTTATGGCCCCTTTGTGGCAGGTGCAGAGTATCAGGTAAATTGCTTACTTTTTTGGGCCCACTGCTGTGCAAGAAAGTAACCTTTTTGATAAGGTTTTACAGTTGAGCTCATTTCCATTAAACTTAGTCACAAGAATTGAGTTCCTGAAAAGTCCTTTTCCATGTTGCAAAACAACTGAATGAAAAGATGATTCATTAATTCCTTTTCAGCTGCATTACTGATATTGTCTTATGCTGATGTTCCCTAACCCTGCAAAACTCAATTTGGATTCATATTTGAGGCTAAACATCAGACTATGACTCTTTGAAGCATAGGCTGAACCGATGCTGAGGCATTGTGAGTGGAGTTGTCGTGATGTGGGGGTGACTGCAGGCAGCCTTTCTTAGGATCACATGGTTATATGGTCCAGAAGCAGAGGTGCTGGGCTGCCCATCACAGGGGGCTGGCAGCCTCAGAGTGTGACCCAGACACCTGGGAGGCTCCAACTGCTTGCTGTATCTTCTCAGCTGTGATGGTTGGTTGGCAGAGTGGTGTACTGTTGTGACACCCGAGCATTTCGTTTGGATAATCACCTCCTTCTGTTACTGCAGTGGGCAACGTTTGGCATCATGGAAGCAGAATGGTCTCCTCAGCCACTTCGTGAAACATTTCTGCTTTAGAACTCATCCAGGGGTAGAAGGAACATCGAGACTGAGCAGAAATATAAGCATTGAAAGTAATAGCTTGTAAGAGTTTCAGCTTGTATATAGGATGCTGTTTATACAGTCTCTGGTGAAGAATAAAAATGTAACATGAGAATAACCTCCATCTCTTGTTATTCCAGGTTGTTGTCTCCTGGGAAGATAACAAAGATGCAGGCATGTTGAAAACTTCAGAAAAGTGAGCCATGACTCTTTCTGAAAGCTGAAAAGAAGCTGCCTGGTAGGGTCATGAACCTAAGACAAGTCTTTGTGTCTGTACTGTTGTTTGGAGTAGCTGGCCTACTCCTCTTCATGTATCTGCAAGCTTGGATTGAAGAACAACATACAGGTACAGTAGGTTTTCTCTCTTTTTTTTTTCCATGTAATTGCATCCATTATTTAAGAGATGACTGTAAAATCTGTTGACTACTTGTGGACAGTTGGTGGTGGAGTCCTCTTATTTGGCAGTAGAATGGCATTGAAAATAAACTTGTTTTAATTGCTACACTTCACTAAAAAATTTCTTCAGTCGCATAAAAAGATGCCCCCAGCTACCTAATCGTATTGTATCAGCTTCATTTGCAAAAACAAGTGTTGCAAAAGCATTTTGTTTATGTGTGGAGCCAAGCAAGTCCAGTTTAGAAATAATTCTATATGATGATTTGCAGTGGGCTTTGTACATTCTATTTTGTGTGGCAAAGCAATTTTTAGAGAATGACTGCTGTGACTTTTAGACAAAAGCGATATTCTAAGCAACAGTGCCCATGGAATCATCCTATCCCTTTCTTTTGTGGTGGTGTTTGTTTGACACAGTTAGATGCTGGGATTTTTATGTATAGCATCAGAGTCGTATCATAACTTCAGGTACATCTGTGTTACCATTGGCTCAGGATTACACTTCTGAGATGAATTTCTGTTGTTCCACATTTGCAATACTTTGGTTTGCACCACAGGTTGATATACATTCTTTTATAGATGAAACTAAATGAGGCCATTTACATCAACCCCTGCTGAATGCACAGTTCACAGGACTAGTCTAGATTTAGTCTGAAGTAACTCTCGCTGAAATGTATATGGGGTGGATGTTAGTAAGGTCCTTAACACACACTGTTTTGCTCTTCAGATCCACTGCTGTTGTGACGTGTTACTTGATGGCATATCCTTAATTTTAGTAAGATAATTGTTTTGGGGATTTGGGGTTTTGTTTCAGGGGTTTTTTTCCTTTGGTTGTTTTTTCCCCATTAACAATACAGAATGTTTCCAGCTTGTTAAGTGTTGAATTTTATGTTCTCTTGTCTCTATTGTTCAGCTTCTGTTTCTTCTGTAAAACTCTTACTTTATAATACGTTGGTACCATTGTGAAGAAATACATCTGTAAAACCACATTAGTCTTCTGGCTTTATGGACCTGTGCTGTTATTCCAAATGAGTTGTTAGGCTCCAGTATGTTTTAGAGAGCAATGTTGTGGGGAGACTCATTCCTGTAATTGTTTGACAACTAACTGCAATGATCAAAGCATTAATTTTGGCTTGTTAATGTTTCTATGCTATCCCAAGGTATTTAGAAGCTTCTATTAACAGAAGTGCTGTAAGAGGTAGTACAGGCTCCTTCGGAAAGGTTCCCTCGTAATCACCTGTTGACGCAAGGGTGCTGGCAGAAACCAGGCGTGCAGCAGGGGAGTCTTCCTTGAAAATCTCTACTGTTCTCAGGAATGTTAAGGGCAGATGTCCTTACTTTCAAGGTACTTCAGGAATGTAGATGATGACTGTAGATTATTGATTTATTTACTTGCTGACGTTCTTCACATTCCTTGCATCTTTTCTTGTGCTGTAGTTAACCTTTCTTTGCAGTGCCCCTTGTTGGTATTGCTCACTGTGGTTTTTTCTACTCCTTTCTTTTGTCTGTACCATTTTTTGTCTGTACCATTAAAAAGAAACAGCAAAAATATAACAAAGGGGGAATTAGAACATACTGTGTACTTTTGGGCAAGTAGATGCTTTTGTTGTGGTTTTCTTTGATGTATTGCTATAATCTTCTTCAGGAGAGAGGCTTCTCCTTGCACACATAAGTCATTTATTTCCATGTGGAAACATTTCCATAATAAAATGGAAGCTATCAGAAAATAACAGAATGTTTAGTGACCTTAAAGTGTGACTGCAGTTTTGAGTGCCCTTTTATCTCCCTGGACTGCTGTTGTGACAGCACTTCAGCAAGATAAAAAAAAATATAAAAATTTTGCCATTCTCTACAGCAGCTGGGTCATGCATGGTGGCAGGAGCATGGCAAAAAAATCATTCTTTGGAGTCTGCTCTTGCTTATTCTTCTTCCTCCAATTTAACATGTAGAGAGCCATTCTTTTTATTTCAAACACCTGTATCTCCTCTAAACCTTCTGCAGCTCAATTCTCTAATGCTCCCTGCTTGTATGCTGTTTAAGAGTTGATACAAAATAAAACATATTTGCATATTCACAGTATACATTTGTTTAGTTATGGGCATTTTGCAATTTTTTCCCTTCTTCTGCTGTGTTTTTGATATTGCCACGTATCTTGCACTGTGGCTTTTTTGGGGATGAGCTGTATCTGGAGAATCCCAAATTGACAAGTATCTTTGCAAAGATTTTCTGTGTTCCTTTAATCCCGTCACTAGTTGCACAGCTGTAAGACAGCTAGTTTTAATCTGCAAGTGGCTGAGCATGTGATTTGATGTTCTGTTAGGAAAGGGAAAGTGTGCCTCGTGCTTCCCAACTACCATGCTATGAGCCTGTAGAGACAAGTGTTTGTTGCAAGCAGAACTATTTTTATCTTCCACAGTGCCCTGCTCAAGACTTACAGCATTTGTGTTTGCATTTGGTTGCTGAAGGGATGGAAAGTTGGATGTGTTTGAGTTTAGGAAAGTATCTGTTTTGCACCTGTGAAATGCTGCTGCTTATCACCCCATTCCTCTGAATATCTGACTTGGAGCTTTTATAAATCATGATCTCTGGAAAAAAATAATGCATTTTACTCAATTGTTGTCTGTAATATTCATACTTATTTCTCAGGCTCTCCTAGATGTGATGTGAATTATTCCCAATCAGATGTAGATTTTCTTGGGAACTGGAAAATTGTATGGTAATTTGCAATTTTCTTATTAGTGTTTTGTCCTACTGTGTTAAAGTCAGACTAATTGCTTTCACACTTGTCATTCTTATTGCCCCTTTTTCTAGCTGGTCATAATTTTTCACACTTTTTACTCATAGTTTGCTTTCTCTCTTTTTGAGTGTCTTCTTTCTACTTGCTCTTCACATCTTTGAGACCTCAACTGTGATTTGACTCCCCTGCTTGTCTTTTTTTTGCTCTAGACTGATTTTATCTAAGCATGTTTTTTTCTGATTTTCTTCTGCAGACTTCCCTCATTACTCAAATATATTCAGCCCAGGTACACCTTCTCTAATTTTTCATCCTGTCCGTCGACTTCAGATGCACCTGCTGGCTCAGCAGCTGGATGCACCTCTCAGCACAGGAATCTTCTGCTCCCTCCCACTGTGCTTGGACTCTTCAGATTATTTCCAGTCATGTTCATCATCCCTGTACCTTAAAAAAGGGAAAATCTTTCATTTAGAAATGTCTTAGAAACAGCTGCTAGCTACATGGTGATCCTCTCTGATGGCTTTTCAGAGACATTAGCAGACTGAGAGAACAGGAGAGTTTCTTGGTTTGGCTCTGTGCACAGAGTGTATAAAGACAGGATGTTATATCCATACTTAGATATAGTAGAGCACTCCTGTTGGCTGTCTTCAGTTCATCTCAGTGGAGTAATCAGGAACAGACTTGTCAGTAGTCCAGTGTGAGTGTCAACACATCCAGACTTTGTCTGGATGAAAATTTAATTGAAAGCATTGATAATGTTGCCCACTTCCAGTTCTCTATATATAAATATATTTGCTTATATAAAAATTCACATACATAAATGTAGATTGATGTGAATTTAACTAAATCCTACAGCTTTACTTGGCAGTTCTCCATGTGGCTGTGCGTTATTCAGCGCAAGCATCAAATATTGTGGCACTGATTAAAAAGCAATTGCTATATACTATGTGCTTAGTTATGTCCAGCATTGTTAATCTTATACAGAGGAAGCAAAGTGCTGGGTCTCCCAGGGTTGATGTTGAGTTCTACACCATGAATCACCTGAATTAAGGGGGTTTTGGGTTGCAAAGGACATTTGTGTTTTAATCCTGCAATGTTATAGATGTCAGTTGAAGTTTTAAGTGAGAGATTCTCACTTCTTTTTTTATTGTGTGCTTTCTCCTTACTTTGCAGGGTACCAGTTTTGTAGTACCTGTGGGTGCCCAGGCATCCTTCTGCAGTCCTTGTCCTTTCCTGCAATTTTGTACATCTACCTCCTGAGGAGCTTCATCACACAGACCTTATCCCCATTCCTCAGGCTACAGATCTTGTTTTTGTGAAGAATCAGAATAAAAATTCAGATAAAAATCACATTCTAAGGAAAGTTTGAAATTCCATGAATTATCATGAGTCTTCTCAATTTATTGCTGTAGCCATCCAGGCTGTATCCATACTACATAATACTTGGCATAAACAGGTGGGCTTTTTTTCCACACTCGGCCAGATTTCTTAATCCAGGGTGATCTTTTGAGTCCTTCAGTAATCTGGTGAGATATTTTGAGTCCATGGAATGAATTACTTCCTTATTTTGACATTCTAAGTAGCAAATGAATGTGTGCATACAACTGATATTTAGTCTGCTGTATGTGTGGGTTGATTTTTATTTAAACCGTGTCTAAATGAAGAAACATCAGTGTGGCTTAAAGGACAGTTCATATGTAGTGGATTGAAAAGGCTACCATTTCATGGAAGTCATAGTTTTCCTAGACAATCTTCAGAAAATACATTAAACTAGTATATTTGTAGAAAACAGGTTTGTAAATAAAGGAGAAAAGGCAACTGTTCAATAACAGTTATTAATCATGAATAATTTAATTCTTCTAGTAACATTGAATATTTCTGTTTCCAAAGTTGTGGGTAGTTTATGGGAATCTTGCTAACTCTGCTGGAGAACATTATTGGTATGGCAAACAAATCTTCCTGGTTGACAAATCCCAGCTACTAATGAGGCTGTTCTAATGAGTCTAGGTGTGCTTAGGTTTTACCCTTCTTGTCAGAATATGCTCTGTTCTCTGTGTAAAGTGGTTTTGTTTCTTTGGGTTTTTTAAAGAGGATTCAATAGGATCATTAAATGCTGTTTGTGGTACAGTTACAGAGTTGTCAAAGTCCCTGAAATGCTACAAAATTTTATTAGGTCAATTTCACTATATAACATAGAATGTGTTTCCTTTCTCTCCCAGCTTTCGATGGATGCAATCTTTAGGGACAGAACAATTGTCTTTGCAGGAAAAAACCCTATTAAGAAACAGGTGGAAATCTATATTTTCTCAAAATGTAATCATCTAAAAGCACAAGTAAAAGCTAAATATAAGAAAAGATGATTTTCTGAGCTAGTAATTGTAGAGTCTCGCCATCTTCAGCAGTTGCAAACCCCAGAAGCTTTAAGAAAAAGAAGTTAAAATTTCGTATTGCTGTATATAACACTTAAAGCTGTACTTATCTGTTTCTGAGGATGTTCTTCCCAGGTCTGGCTGTTTAGCAGCCCTCAATCTTGCATTTCATTCATTTTACTTCTATCATTTCTCTAGCGTAATTGCATCTAATTTTAGAAATCCTTCTGTTTTAAAAGAAATTCCTGCCACACTGTTTTCATGAAGGTGGTGTGGAAGAGTGTTTCTGAGTTGGTGGTATGTTTCAGTCCTGTGATATTTAGCTTCTGTGTTCTGGTGGTATAAAGAAAGTAAATGGGATGAGGTTTTGCTTGCACCTGTCAGCTCTGTACTTAATATCATATTTGACCAGAAGCTGATGACATTTCATGTATTGTTGTGTGTAAACTTTTGACAACCCACATAACCTTGTTCACTCCTAGACCACAGAGGTCTCCTTCTAGAAAGGTGCAGCACATACCTTAATTATATTGTGAATACTCGAGCGTACTCTTTCTTGCCTATTTTCAAACAGAACTTTCAAAAGAGGCTGCTGTAACTTATGTCTATGAGCATGTAGCTGACTTCACTTCAGAATTTGTATTGTAACTACTGCTGAAGGGTTGTTTAATTTGATATTGGAACACTTATGAAGTGGAGTGTTCTCTTTCCTGGGAAATGTGAGTGTTAGTAGCACTGTATTCAAAATGCTCTTTTGAATTGGATATGACACACATATATGTAGCCTTCACACGCTTTTCCAGTTAGTCGGCTCCTTGCAGCAGAACATCTAGTTGATGTTTGTAAATGTGATTTTACAGAGTCCTTAGCAATCATTCTGTCTGTTAAGTAGCTATGCTTTTTTTTCACCAAGATATGAGTTTTGTTTTCCAGCTTCTGTTGAATTTTCTAACAGATGTGTTGTCATTGAATGAAGTGGTCAGTTTTCAGTTATTGTCCACCATTGTTACTGCTTTTAATAACTTTCAATTTGTAGCACATCTTCACTTCCAGTAAGTCCTTTCCTTAAAAGCTGATCATTCAGGCAATACAGCCCAGCAGTCTAATCCCTTCTGTGCAAGACTGTATGATGCAGTACTTTTTAAGACATACATATAGTCTTACAAATCAAGAAAGCAGGAGACATATTTTTCACCTGACAAGTCATGATTTAGAAGTAATAGTAGAAAAAAAATTGAGATCACAGAATCACAGATGGTTGGAAAAGACCTCTTAGATCATCAGGTTTAACCTTTGACCGATAACCACCTTGTCAACTAGACCATAGCACTATGTGCCATGTCCAGTTGTTCCTTGAACATCTCCAGGGATGGTGAATCCACCACCTCCCTGTGCAGTCTTTTCCAATGCTTAACAACCCTTAACAACCTTAGTGTGAAGAAATTCTTCCTGATGTCCAACCTTAACCTCCCCTGGTGCAGCTTGAGGCTGTGTCCTCTTGCCCTGATGCTAGTTGCCTGAGAGAAGAGGCCAACTTCCACCTTGCTGCAGCTTCCTTTCAGGTAGTTGTAGAGAGCAATAGGTCACGCTTGATCCTCCTTTTCTTCAGACTAAACAATCCCAGCTCCCTCAGCTGCTCCTCATGGCTTACTTTCTAGAAATGATGATGAAAAGATCAAAGTTTCTCTGTTCCTGACTTTTTCCATTTTCCTTAAGTGCACTGCACATTCTCAGAAGAGCAAGTGGTTGTGGCTGGAATACATTTAAGGCTGCTTACCTCTGTGTCTGATGTTGAACTGCTTTGATAAGTTGCTTGATTACAAATAGTCCTGTTAGAACATGTGATGTGGTCTCTGCAAAGTTCCAAGGGAAAACTTTGGCTCCTTACTAGAATTAAATTAGAAATTCTGGTATTTGTTTTAGTTGCACGTGTATATATATATATGTGTGTGTGTGTATATATATATATGTATATATAAATGTATGTATGTATGTATGCACATATATTTACTTTAAGTATCCCCTTTATTTCCCTTCTTTGTGTGGGAGTAGAGACTACTGGTAGGTTTCCATCTAAAGTATTTCTCTTATCTTCTCACCGCAATCAGCTATTTGGATACACGGGGGTGAGTTTATATGGAAGAATTGTTTTAGTATTGAGACTCAAGAGCCTTTGTTTCTGTCTTTTTCTTCCATTTTATTCATTTGCCATTACTGTAAACAGGTTATTGCTATAATTTGGGATCATCTTGTCACGTTTGTGAAACAAGCATTTAAAGATCAGGAGACTGAGAGGAATAACGGGAGCCATTTTGGTGTACAAGGGATTAATGTCCAATAGATGATGTATATGATTTAGCTGGAAAAAATGTAATATATGTCATGGAGCAAAAGGTTCAAGGGAGAAGAGAAGGACTTTTAACTTTTTTATTTTAATGTGAAAAACCTGGTTTTATTTTTGGTTCATTTTTATTTGTAGAGGTAATAATTATCTCATGGTAGCACTAATACGGGCTGGGCTTTTAAGTTTGGATTCCTGCTTCCTCAGACAACTGTCTCACTTCTTGTATCTTTTTTTTTTTTCATTTATATTAATGGCATGTTCAAAGGAAAGAACGTTTCTGCATTTTGCAGTATTTCTGTAGAAGGCATTTCATAACTGTCAGTTTGAAACTGGGAAGATTCATGACACATCAGCATACAGTGTTTTTCTTCCCAGCTCCTCCAACCCTGAGCCTTGTGGCTATTTCTGTGGGAGTGAAAGTTACTGTGTTTAGCCACAAAGGAGAGCTAGTTGGGTTCTTTTAAATGCTATGTTTCAACAACAAAATCTAAAGCAAACAAGCATACAATATCCCCCAAAAAACTCCCAGGTTTGCTCATTTTATCCAAAGTCAGGGTCAATGACCAAATCAACTTAAAGACTCTTATTTTTGTGAAACAGTAAATATACATTGCTCAAGAAAACTACAATATATGCTGTATTTTAAGCTTTACCCTGTATGTATATGAAGCTGTTCCCAAACATCTATGAGCTGCACTTGATGTAATGTAAAGGGAAATAGAATATCACAAGCATACATTTGCTTTGGATTTTGATTTGTTGGAGTGAAGATGTGCAGCAGCATCCTGTACTGCCTGGAATGCCGTAGTTGGCAGTGAGAGCAACCTAAAAAATATTATTCCCTACAGTAGTTCTTTACGAACTCTCACTCCTTCCAGTCCCACTCATATCCACCAAAACCAATTGTTTCCTTACCACATTGAGAACCTCCCCACAGTAACAACATCCAAGGCTATCACTGACCTCTATTAAACCTGTGCAATACCTGCTAGCAAATACAATTTGTCCCTCACAGCTTTGTTGTTTCAGATTATTTTGTTTATATGACCCTTCAACTTTCTATCACACAATTCTGGCAGAAATTCACAGTGCATAGCTCCAGCAAAATCAGGCTGAGGAGGCACAGTTTTTGTCTCTTAATCCCCTGGCTTCCTAGGAGCTACACTTGGCACCATCTATACGAGATGATGACATGAGCTATCAGAACATCTGAGGAATGATAGACATATTCCCTTTTATTTTTTTGAAGATACTAATAATAATTTTCCTGTTTACAGTTCTGTAACATTCTAAGAATAAAAACAACAGGACTTGGTCAAAGTTATGGTGTTGTGGCAGTGGTTGTAAGGAGTTTAGTTCCAATGTACAAAAACTGCTGTAAGCCAAGCAGACAATGGGGAGGGAAATTCTTAAGAGAGTCGCTTCCTTTGGAAAATTGAGTTTCTTGAGAAACAGTGATAGCAAGACAAAACTTGTCTCCTGGCAAAGAATTTCAATCCCCTAGAACAAATGGATGATGGCCTAGTAGCCACAAAATTTGACATGCACCTCAGGGGATGTCTTCTGCATGTCATGGACACTGGGTAACATCCAGAAAAGTAACAGAAGATCAACAGCCTAAGGTTAAGAATAATCAGAATCAATATTAAATTCCACTGTGGGAAAATGCCAGGTGAAAGAAGAGGTGTTAACAGATTTTATATTTAATGTGATTGGAATGGAGTAGGTCATTTCAGTACCAATTATAATCTAACAATAGAACTTTCCCAGCTGTACGTATGCGTGTAGGGGCATAGATGGAGAAAGAAGCTGTTAAAGGTTTATAATACTTTCTGCCACAGATGTATTATAATCTAGGCTTAGTACAAGCATGTGCTTAGGAACAGCTACAGTGAACTTAGAGTTGTTTAGAGTCATGCAGTTGGACCCTAGGTACATGCATATTGCCTCTTGGTAAATTATATGCAAGAGAAATGAGGGTATGAAGATTTTTGCTTTTGATTATGATCAGTTAGGGAGATGTGGTGTGTGAGTTCTGTTTGCTGCAGCTGGAAGTACTCAGCTGCATGAAACTTGAAAATATCGGTGCTTAATTCTTCACCATTCATCCACAAAATAGCTCTGTTAAGGAAAGAAAATTGTCTAACAGGAAATAATAAATATAGTAGACATTGTGTGAAAGGCAGTTTTGACTATATATTCTTGCTTAAGCTTTCTAAAAGAGCAGTCAGACCCTGGGAAGGGAGAGAAACACAGTTATTGCTGAATTGTTGCCAAAAGCTCATAGCTTTTCTACTGTTCAGAGGTGTATGCCATGAGAAGTTTGACTTTGCCTAACCACACTGCATTTTCAGAGAATGGTAAAGATGGGAGATAATGAAACATTAAAAAAGAAAAGTACATCCCTGCTCTCATGCAGCTGTTGGTGGCTCCTAAACATGCACCTGTGCAAGTCTTGATGTGAATAAGGGTCTTGCTTTCTTGGGTTAGGATGGGGGCCATGAATCTCCAGTGAAGACACCCATTTGCTATGTTGTGCAGTGTTCGTCTGTCTAGGAGTTGTGCTGTGATTTCCACCATTCTCATTTGCTGGGGAAGCTGTCTGCTGTGGCCACTCTGGGCAGCATTTTGGTGGGAATGAACCTATAGTGGTGTGCATGCTGTGCAAACTTCGTGGGAGGGTCAGCTACTCCACAGCGTCAAGTCCATGCTCATGAGGGATGCAAACAGTAGAATGCCAAATAGCTCTTATTGATGAGGATTGGCAGAGGAAAGGCCACAGCTTTGTCCTTTGCAGAGGATTTTGGAGACAACAGTGAACTATGAGAAATTGTAGCTCTTTTGTTAATGGATGGCTGCTAGTCACGGAAGCTTTTGGGTTTTTTCCCCTAAATATCCTTGAGCCCTGTAACTTTTAAAATTTATCCTTCTTGACTTTGGCCTCACAACAATGGCAGCTGAAGGAGAAGCTTTAGCGAAAACTTAATAAAGCTGGGTAAGTAGAATTTCACTTTTTGCTCCACTAATCTATGCAAAATTATTTCTTTATTCCTGGAAAAACATTAGTGGCCAAATAATGCTGTGTAATCTGTTGCAATAATGTTATTGCATTAAAAAAACATACTACAGTATATTAAAGCATTAAAGTGCACTTTTCAAGTGAATCCTGGCAAGACAAATTAAGAAAATACTTAGATACATTCATTTTATTTTTTTCTTTGTTTCTGGCTCTTTCTCTCTCTGATTAAAGATTCATTAATGCGCAATATGCCGTGTCCACTACTGAGTGCATGACATTTGAATTGTCTGTAAAATGCAGCCTGTTACTTTGAACATGTTATGTGTATAATTCATTAAATGTCATTGCTTTAAGATGATTCTGTAATTGCAGTCAAGAATTATGGTACACTTTCCAGAAAGCAGTTCTGTTCTTGATGTAGGGCCAAAGAATCAAGACTTTTCATGAACTTCGGCTTGATTTATAAGCTATTTAGAAATGTTCAAGCTGAGTAGCTCTACGGAACAGTTATTAATAAAGGTGACAGTTATTTGTTTTCCTTAGAAACTGAAATTTCCATAGGAATGAAAGATTCTCAATTTTTCTAACCCTTTTCTACCTGCTAGCAGTGCTCTAAGAGGTCATAAAATATGTAAAATTCTGACACCAAGGAAGAAACAAATCTGTCATCTTCTAATGGAAGGGAAAAAAACAAAACAGGGCAGACAGGTTGGTAGAGGAATAGAAATTTAACTTGGATGTGTTTTTATCATTTTTACTCTTTTGCTGTGGGAGTTGCTGAATTATTTATGCAATAATAAAGTCCATTTGATATGAATAGACTCTTAATCACTAAAGAAATTACTTGTAGGAGCAGAATCATTAGAGTGAGAATTGGCTGACTGGCCCCTGATTAAATTATATCCAGTGAAGCAACAAACTGTAAAAAAAATGTATTTTTGCAATAATTATTCAATGATTTTTCTTCTTCCTCTGTGATTTTATGTTCAAGATTTGCTATTGCAGACTTGGGACTGGTGGCAGATACAAGGTAATTGATAAACATCTCAAAAAAAACCCTGGCTTTGCTCCTGAACATCAAATTAGTTTCATGGAATTGGAGGAGGAGAGGCAACACAAAGTATGTGTGAAATATAAGAACTAATATGGACGTGGTTATTGTACTTTTGGGATTATTTTTTTTAAATTGTGTTATCCTCTTACAGATGGCAAAATTAATTTCACCCTACTTATTTTCTGTTACAATCTTTCCACTTCAGTGTTTCTATTTTGAAGATGAACAGACGCATGAGACTGGGCTTATGTAGGCTGAGGTGGTTGCATTGAGGTATAAATACTTCATGATTTATTTAACCTTTGAGCAGAAATTTCTTTCTGGTAGAATTAATCTGCAAATAGCTGAGGTATGCTACCTCTTAAGTTATGATTGATCATGCTATATAACAAAACTCTATTGACATCAGCTCTAGGACTGATGTACATATAAATGTAATGCAGATAAAACTGCCAGGTGCTGTGACTGACAGGTGGGTTCAAGGTCTGCTTGGCAAGTAGAGTCAGCCTTGCCTCTCCAGCTACCAAAATGCTTATATTGGGTAGCTGGCATTAGTATGCTGTAAATAAAATATGTTGAATGACAGTTGGAAGTCAGTTTAAGAAAAGACTAGTCTGTAGTGACCAATGCACACTACAAATATATAATCAACTTTCCAGAAAGTTAGACATTAATCTTGGTGTTTTAAATGAGCTAACCCATGTGGACTAGTATCCTCTTAAGGCAATCATATTAGTTACTTGGGGGAGGTCAGCTGTTTATTTTGCAAAATTCTGCTGTGTTTTCAGCATTCATTTGGGCCTGAAGACTAGGTATATGGATCTGGGTCAGAGGGCTGCCAGAATATCTAACTCTGGAGGTGGTAGCATAGAACCTTTTTGGTTTCATCCCCCAATAAGGGCTAAAGACCAAGAAAGAATCAAAAAGGCTAGTTCAGTCTGTTCACTAATGTGTTTCTTGAAGCTGAGGTGCACTAACAAATGTACTTTGTTACAGTTTATCCCCTGAGGCAAGCCATAGAAAAAAAGAGCAATTAAAAAAATGGCAGAGAAAAGCAAATGGTTTCTGGGTCCTTGATAATAGGAGGGTAAGCCAGATACCAAAAATATTTAATTATAACTTCTGTTACAAGAAATGTGCTAAATTTACTTTATATTATTATATATTTATTGTACACCTTAATGTTTTTCACGATTATGTTTCACTTTTGTCCAACTTTTTCTTGGCAGTTTCTATCACTGCAATATTTTTGTCCTTTAACTATGCTGTTTCTCACATATCAATCATTAGTTAAATTCTCTATCATTGAATCATATTCTAGTGACACCTTCAAAAGAAGTTGTTGTCACACAGTCAGCCATTCTGAAGGGCAGGAGATGTAGAATTAATATTGCAGGTGCATTATGACTATGCTGGCCAAAACTGTGGTTTGCCTTGAGAAAACTTCTGACATTTCAGGTTTTTTCAGAACTCCAGTTCCTACTGATATTTCTTTTCTTGCCCTCGAAATATCTGGAAGAAGCTAATGTTTCTGCAATTTTTAGTTTTAAGTGGGTACATTTGTAGGAATGTCATCTCCTTATAAGGTGAGAAGTAAAAATATCTTCCTTATGTTAAGATCACCCTTTGCCAAAAAGGTCTGTGCTTCAGAGAATGATGATGCTTCTACTGATCATACAAGCGATCTGTAGAATTAACAAAGATAATTTTGTGTGTGTGAGGAATGCTGAAGTTTGACCAACTGAAAATACCTAAGTGCCTGTTCCTGCTTTCTTTCTAAATATTCTTTTTCTTTGGCTTTTGTTGTTTTCCTCCGATGTGATAATGACTTGTGCAGCATGTGCTTGTGGTGTAGAGGTAATGTTTCAGGTAGTTGTATTGCTACAGTCAGTTGCATTTTATTCTTTGAAAAATAGTCATAAAACAGAGGAAATAAATATGTTTGCATTTCATGCAATGCCAATACTGTATCATCAAAAATATTCACTGAAACTGTACCTATCTAGGAGTGTTTTCCAGCTACTGATTAAACAAAATATTTGTTGTGGGGGAATGAGGCCTAATCTTATGTGTACATATCTAATGTGAAGTAGGAGTATTCATTTATATGTGGAGGCATTGTCTTGTGATGGTGTAATGCTATGAGCTGGGGAACAAGGAACTGTGGGAGGGAGGGAAGAGCCTGGGGGGGAGCTAAAATAGGTTTAGTGGTGTGACATTTGGCCCTTGGGGAAAAAATGCCTGAGATCAACAAACTAGGTGGGTCCAAGAAAAAAGGCCCAAATCATGATCAGAAGGATGGTGTAATCAAATATATCAGAAACACTCTTTTGAATGAAGAATATTTATAGGATATAATGACTTAGACTGCCATGAATACCGGTGAGGGGAGGCAGTCAGACTGCTAGAAACCAGAAAGCTTTACGTTTCAAAGAGAAATGCTACTTGAACTAGGCAAGTATGGTAGCAACATAATCGCCTTCTGCCACATAAGACATATCAGATCTCTTCTACCTCAAGTTATCTCAAGCAGAGGCTTATGAAGCCAATTTTCTTTGGCAGAGAAGAAGAAAAACTAAATCAGGTGAGGTCCAAAGGTCTCTGAAGCTTAGTATATTATCTCTGCAATAGTGCCTAGAGTAGACTATGTAAATAAAAGTTTATAATAGTAATTTAGAGAATTTTCTTTGCCCTTCGCGATTTATAATTTTAGAGGCTTCTTAGACTGGAAATGTGTTCATGAGCCCTGCATTATTCCATCTTCCTTCAGTTTGTGCAGTGTCATTTTAACTGATGCCTTTCCCTTGGGATTCCTCTGTTGAGGAGGGTCCAGCCTGATTACTGGATGCTCCTGGTAGCATTTTTCCCATGGTGCTCTTTAATTCTATGGAAATATATCTCAGAGTGTTTTATCATTGGATCACTAAAACAAATTTTCCACCTTCTGTCTCAGTAAGAATTTAATTTACTGATCAGAAAATAAAAAATTTACTAATGGGTGCTTGGCTCAGCAGAACATCCTGGGTACCTTTTTACATTTTTGGTACTTTTCTGTGCTTTAGCAAAAACTGTAAGTCAGGAATCATTGATTGTACCACTTCTGCTTTGTACCTATCAAAGAATTGATAGTAACTCAAAGAATCTTGTTTTTCAATTATTTTTTTTTTAGAGGACAGAAGAGGTACCTATTTAACTGTACTCATGACTTCTTGGATTGACTTCCCACATGTGTAAATAAACTGTCTTTCAAGGAGAGAAATTTTGATAAGAGCAGATCAAAGATTTGATAGATGTTTGAGGGGAAAGAGGTTTGGGTATAAAGTACTTTCTCCATAAGAGGAAGTTTAACATTTTTTTAAAATGAGTAACAAGTAGAACTGCCCTTCTCTGCCAGTGAGGTCAGTAACATGACTGAAATGATTAGTTTCTTATTGGATGGATATTTTTGCCGTGCATTTGACAAAACATGCATCTCTTAGTGCCTAAGATTGAGAGGAAAAGAAATAAGTGGCGATTTCTGTGCTTTTTGTATAAAGCATAAAGTTTTCCAAATGCCACATTTGCTTAATGTTGCCTGTACGGTGATTAGAAATGGAGTTGACAGCCTGAGTTGGGCAAAATGTTTGCTGGGTAAGGATAGCAAATAGAATTGTGTGATAGTTTGGGGGGGTTTTATCACCATCTCAAATGAAATTTTAGTGCATCAATCAGCTGCAACACCTTTGGGAACAGAATAACAATGTAACGGTGTTTGTGCAGCTATTGCCATAGCCCTTTGGACTGCTCAGAGGAACTAACCTGCTGCCATTTCCTCTCAGAAGAGCTGTCTGTCATTAGTGGGTGTAGGTATGCCAGTTCACTCCTTCAGCTTCGAGAAACTGAGCATCTGACAGCAACCAAGGGTGTTCTAGCTATGAAACCGCTGCCTAAACTTGAGCAGACAAAAATTCAATTTTCTTGTCTTAGCTGACAGTTAGCAATGAAAGTGGCAGTAGTGTCAAATGCTCACTGTTGAATGATTCTTTTCAGATGTGAGGGATGCATGAATGGAAAAATAACTTTGCTAATTTTAAGCAATTTAACTATAATCACTTTTTTTTTTGTAAGCCCCATAGGGCTAGGTGGTTCAAAGAAAGGCTCTGAGAGAAGTTAATTTTAAATAGATGCAATTATCTACATTAACTTTCATAAAAATTGTCACTTATTTTCCTGACAAAAGTTTAAACTTGGAAAAAAAGTGGAAAATGAAATTGTAAAGACTACTTTTAATAATTTTGTAAGGATGTGGGGGGTTTTTACATCCTAGAAGAACAATGATAAAATAAATTAAGTTTATTTGATAATCTTCAGAATGATTCTTACTGGAAATCATTTTATCAAAGTAGAAATGAAATACCAATAAAGAGTACAGTCTCTTTCTTGTTTATTTCAAAGAGAAGGTTAAGAAAAATAAAAATTGCATTATATAATTTCTGAGTTTGTTTTTTAAGGAAGTTTTTGGTTCAAAGAAATACATGATGTGTAGCTTAAATACAGTGCCCAGTTAAGAATAAGAAAAAAATGGAATGTCAGACTTTTCTTCAGAAGAGTAATTGAGGCTTTTTACTAGCTGCAGCAAAGGCCCCTTAAACTCATTCTGATATACTGGAGATGCATTATAGATTACTGAATTCAAATTTAAGAGTGAGAAGGCAAATGATAATGTATCACATAATTTATTTGACAAATGTACTTTGTTTAATTAGGTACAGTACTTCATAGACTATTAGCAAATATTTTTCTGACTAAAAAATGATTTCTCATAAAGAGATCTTGCAACAGCCATTGATTTGAGATGAGAGTCCTCAGACTTTTGTGAGCAAAATCTGCCTTTGCAGTTTATTGAAGCATGAGTTAGAGAGTCTGATAGATAAATTAGTTTTGTCCATCCTTTATCAAACTTATGAGGGTTTTATTTTAATTCTAAGTTATATTTTGTGATAGAAACTGTACTGTCTTTTGTTGGAACTGTTAGATAGGGGTCACATTCCTATTTTATTCAATTCCTGAAAGTAATAAAAAGACAACAGTCAGTCACAGATTAAATAATCTCCAAAGCAGATCCAATCAAACATTTCAAAATTTTCTGAAAGTAATATATGCCATCTTGCTCTGTTATTTCTTTCTTTTTTATGGATTTTTTGTTTGAAGAACCTTTGTGTTTGTAAAAAAATATATCCTTCTTCAAAAGTAAATTTTCTAGGAGGAAGAAGTCATCAAGAACTCTATTTTTAGTAACCATCCAGTTAAAAGATGCAGTAGTACATATTTCAGGTTGCTGGATCTCTGCAGAAGTTCAGACATTTTGTTCATTTAAAAACACAAGTGTATCTGCTGTCTAAACACGTGGCAACTGTTTTGAGGATGAATTCTAGCCTGATAGTTTTTATCAAACAGCCTGTCCTAGGGTACTATTCTGAAACAGTAAAGGCTAACTGTTGAATATAAAGCAGCATTTGAGAAGATACAGAGCATCATACCTTCCATATGTGTAATGCAAATGGATAGGAGAAAGTGACATATGCACTTGCTTTTCATTGATACAGTGACAAGCGGTAGATGGGACTGCAGGTTTATGCACGCTTCATACTTTTTTGCCTGACAGTGGGAATGCCAGTATGAATTTGACTCCTCTCTTGCTTAACTTGCAAAATGTCAGTCAGTAGTTGCAGTGGTTTATGGAAATGAGGGTAATGTCAACTTATTTCAGTGTTATGCTTTTTGTGCTTTAAGCAAATAAGAACACTTTCATAGCTCACTTTTAGTCTGAAAAGTTTGAGGTATTTTGGATTTGAGCGGTAACACATTGTAACATGATTCCCACATGACACTGAACATGACATGGTTGTTGCCACAAAGACACCTGAATGTTTTCAGCCCTGGATTATAGAATTCCAAAATTTGGATGCCCTTGGGAGTAAATAGTTCTGTAGTGGATGGCGCTGCTCTTCCTGCTCAGGTACATGCTGTTCCTCTTACATGTCCTAAGGAATAAAACCAAATAAAAGGACCTTTGCTGTAGTATTTTAGCCTGGTATATTAGTAGATTATGGTTGTGGAGTCATCTGCCCCTGAATTTAATTGCAGAAGATCAAGATTTTCCACGCCCTGTAAAACCATGGTGATGATACATGAATAAAGGAGAAGTTTTGTGTTGGTCTAAGGGGATTTGTGTAAGGCTTTGTATATTTTGTATGGAGATTCATCAAGAAAGATGTAAAGTGATTTCAAATCACAATTTGCATCTTAAGCCTAGGGATGTGAGTCATGAAATACAGGAGAAAAAGGGGACAAGACATGTAAGAAGGAGTTGAAAAAGAAATGTTAGGGTCAGTGAGCTGATCTTCCTGACCAGTGTGGCTAGTGGAGAGGGGAATACTGCCTTTTGTCCTCCAAGATCAGGTCTTAGTCTCTCCTGTGGTATAGTGTCAGTGGGGTTGCTGTCACACAGAGGTTTGGACTAAGGTTGGGCCAGAGAGCTCATAATATTTATTGTTAGGAGCATAAGCACACTGGGAGGTACAGGAACATCTATCTGGGTGAAACTAAAAATGAGTTGTGTGCAGGCAGGTACAGGTGCAGGTGTGTAACTAGTTTGAAGTTTCAATCAGACTTTTTTCCTTCTTGTTTTTTTTAATGGTTACAATTACAAATCCAGTTTAATTATCCTTTTCTGAGCATCTCCTATGGAGTCACTGTCTTTCCAGGGGCTTACGAGAGAGTTTAGAAAGAGGCTGGTTTCCTCTGCCTAAAATTAGCCTTATGAATACCCCGTAGAGGTACTACAGTTTGTGTTCTCTCTATATAAACATTTTAAAGAGTGTGTGTGAAGGAAATCTAGCCAAGAATAGAAAGGGGTTTCATATTGCTAGGCTATATAAAACTGAAAAGGTTTGCCAGGTTCTTCCATGGTTCTCCAGATTAGTTAACCATTTGTATGTCGTGTAGTTCTGACCTGGTTTAACCCCAGCCAGCAACCAAACACCACATAGCCATTCACTCACTCTATCCTGCAGCAGGATGGGGAAGGGTAAAAGTGAGAAAACTCGAGGGTTGAGGTAAATACAGTTTAATGGGACAGAAAAGGAAGAAAAATAATAATTATAAGAGAAATAGCATATACAAAATAAGTAATGCATGATGCAATTGTGCACCCTGCCGCTGACCAATGCCCAGATAGTTCCCACAGGGTGGCTCCCAGCCAACTTTCCTCTTAGTTTATGTACTGAGCATGACGCCTTTGGCTAGCTGGGGTGAGCTGTCCTGGCTGTGTCTCCTCTCAACTTTTGCTCCTACAGTGATCTTGCTGGCAGGGCATGACAAGCTGAAAAGTCCTTGACTTAGTATCAACACTACTTAGCTACAACCAAAAACATCATTGTATTAACAACATCATTCTCATACTAAATCCAAAACACTGCACTGTACCAGCTACTAGGAAGAAAATTAACTCAATCCCAGTCGAAACCAGGACAAGTTCAAGTTAACATTTTAAGATCCTTTTGAAAGACCACTTCAACTGCTGAGCAACAAAGTGCAGATGCTCCTCTGTGAATGTAGGAGGGGGGGAAATAATGCAGAACAGGCCTGCCACATAAAATGCTGCAAGAAGAGGGTTACATAGTGTGTTGCACCATCTTTCAGCCATTATACATTGAGGAAGTTTCTTTCTGTTTCATGAAGGTAGATGGCTTTGGCTTGACATGAGATGTGCTTACCTGGTAGCTAAATTATTCAGAGATTTATGACATTGAAGTATTTTTTCTCCCTTTCCCACGGGAGGAAGGGTAATCTCTTAATCAAGGTCCTAGATACAGTGGAAGATAGCACATTCTGTCTAAGTTGCCATAGATTTCTTAAGAAAACTTCAACAATACAGCAAGGTTTTGCTTTACTTTCCTGCCTATAAAGCAGAGTTGATGGCAGGTCCTACTTCACAGCTTCATCTGGTATTTGAATCCCCTACTATCAGGGACATAGAGGTTAGGTTCAGTGGAAGTTTGTGTCATGTTTGGTTTTCTTTGAGACCTTTCCTTGCAAAGGCAAGATAACATTCCTCAAGAAAGATGAAGTTCTTTTTATTCCATTTCCTCTTAGTAACTCTGAAAACCTAGATCATTATGAATTTTATCCTGAGAGAGAGTTTTGCCGCTCCTCAAGATTTATCCTCTGCTTTCATTGCTTGCAAAGTTCTTTTAACCAATTTATTTATATTATCAAAATGTATTATCTAGTCAGATAAAATGATTCCTTGTAAATAACAGTGTTCACTATATAGAGGCTCAGAAGCTGTGGTTGCAAAGCAGACAGGAGGTGCATAAAATCTAAACTATAAAAACACTTCCCTGTTTATTCCAGTTTAAGAACTATTACTAATCATTAAGCCAGCATGAATATTTAGTTTACTGCATTTAGAAGCCAAGTCTATTCACTGTGTAAAATTTTCTGGGTTTGTATGTCCTTTTGTATTTGGCCCAATGTAGCAAAATTTTAAAAATACTGACAGCAATACCAATATTAAATATTTAATTAAAGCTTAAGTCTAATAAATTCACTATTAGGCTTTCAATGTTATGTCACTATCTGTAAGGCAGTTGTATATAACTTGATTATTTACTTACTTAAGAGCAAAAAGAAGTGCAAAAATACAACTTATAGTTCACTAACCATTTAAGCTAGAAATTAATACTGATGTTACAGTCTTGTATTGCAGCATCCATTCCCTCCAAAGGAGTGGTGGGAGAAAATGTTTCAGTACTGTTTGTGTGGTATTAATGCTGATCACAGTGGTCTAACCAAGAATTGTTTCATAACCCTGATACAGTCCTTTTTTACATATCATGGATCTGTATTCAATGTTTACTTTCTGGGGTTAATGTTAATATTTAAACATTTTGCGTCGGGTAGATAAAATCCTAATAGAGTCTGAATATTTCTTCATGCAGTAAGTTTTTACCATATTCTATTTCCCTTTTGTTGCCTCTTATTATCAAAAGCAAAGTAGATGTATTTTTGATGGGGTTTTTTTGAGCCTAATATAAACATGTATGGATTTGTTCATGTTTACTACATGCTTGAACTATAAATTGTTCAATTCTATGACAGATTGCTCTAAAGACCAGAGCAAAGATGGTGGAAAACGAAGTGTGAGAGTTGGTAATTAGTTACGTTTGACACATCAAATGGACGTGGCTACAGAGACTTCTTATTATCAAGGAAATACCTTCCCATAAAAAAACTGTTAAATCTTCTGTGCAATATCCAAACTACCCCCCATAATTCTTTGAGTATTCTTTTTATCTGAGCTTGACAGATTCAGTGTTTCTTTTTGTTCTCCCATTTGTCTTGCAATCCCTCAGGCAAAATGTTCTTTTCTTATAATTTTAATTTCAACAGCTATATAGAATAAGGTATATTAAAGTAGGAGAAGGAAAATACTCAGAACCAATAGGAGCCAGTAAATAAAGAAGCACAAGTTAGTTTAAGCGCATTAGCTTCCTTTGCTTTTCTTATCTGCACCCAAGAGCCTCAAACTGCCTCCTCCTTTTGCGTAAATGTTGCAATGATTTATTGCTAGGATGTTCTTTTGTACCTAAAAGACTGTATGTATGCTCTTCTGCTGTGCAAAATAATGCCATCAAAAAGACCTTGTTTGCTGCAGCAGCAATTTTCTTGCATAGAACAACTACTTCTGTCCTTAAACTTAAAATAAATGGTATTTGACCTCTGAAGCTGATTTTCTATTATTTGTTTCAGTGGATGCTAGTTCCGCATCTGGTTAGCTTGGTGATGTAAGGTGGAAGGTCTTCAGGGCTTTTGGTTTCTTGCTAGCTGAAACTATGGATTTTAATGCCCAAGATGCATACACACTGAAGTTCAGAGAAATCTGTACCTAGAAACCATTACCAGAATAAATTTACTCATTAACTTACAGAGCATGAAACGATAATGACAATTTAGATGCATAGACCTTAATTAGAAGTAGAGTGGGGTTTGCTTTGAGTATTGTTCTGCCTTTTTTTTAATACCAGCCATTTGGTGCTTGGTTTGAGGTATCTGAGAGATGTACAGCTATTTTATAATTTTGAAAGTCTCTGCTGTCCTCACAATTGAGCAACAGCACAGAAGCACTAGAAGCCTAGAAAATGGCTCCATTTCATTTGGACAAAGTGGAGATGTCATTCCTACAAAACCAGCATTTTCCTAGTTTGTGGAGACCTCAATAGCTCAGTATTTTCTGTAGGTAATCCCTGCGCTTCCCATTTTGGAGAAAAAACCAAAATGTGGTGAGACACATGGGTCACTAAATGGAACAATGTGTCAAAAATATTGGACATGTTGAGTCAATAGTGGGAAATAGAAGGAAAACTGCCTGTCCTAATTCAGAAAATGGGCAAACAGCAAAAGCACTTAATTCTGAGTAGAGGAAAATTCCTTTAACTGTTTTAGAAAGAAAGTAAAAATCTCTGGGCCAGTTTTGGTATTGTTGGCTTTTTTCTCTTATATTTGGTACCAGGATTTTCATATATATATATATACACTGTTATTTTATATATTCTCTTGTCCCTTTAACCTGGATATGCAGTAGAATCTTGAGGTACTGCAAATAGAGTATCTTTTTGTAAGTAGATGAAATACGGGTAATTTTTTTCCTTTTCCATTTCTTTAGACTTTTCTTTCCAGATCAGCACGGATTTAGCACAAAATGTTTGTGGTTTATTTTCTCTGCTCTGGTGCGTCCATAGCTTAAAGCTGTTCAATGCTTTGTTTTATTTTTACTATTTTTATGTACAAGTGGGTATAGTTCATTATCTTGTCATGCTTACTGGAAGAAAGTGCTTATTCCTTATCAGGAGTTAGATAGCTTCAGACATGTTTTTAACTTTTTATAAAACACCGGAATTTGTGAAGTATTACAGAGTTAGAGGCTGGTAGACAGAAGTATGCTTTGTTCCTTTTGGCTAGTAATTGCAGGGTTTGTTCTCCCACACCCTTGCTTTATGCATGAGAAAGTGAATGTAAAACACTTCGAATATTCAAAGATTTAACTTCTAGTAGTTTAATGGTTGGCTGACTGACTCGAAAAAACAGAGTACACTTTGCTCATAGATGCTATAGAAATAATGAAGTGTAAAGTATTTTTGTGACTCCTTGTAAAACCAAAGAGCAAAAAAATGGGGATGGAGTTATCCACAGATGCTTTGTTATATTACACTTCATTCTTCATGTATTACCGAGCTTCTCTGCAACTTCATAAGAGTGTGAATGTGAGGGTATATGGAAACAAAGTAATTACTCTATTCTGACTCTTTTTATGCTTCCAAACATAAATAGTTTCTGCATTCATTATTTTGGTGTCTTAAAAATATGTAATTTGGGTAAAGCATCTTAGTAGTGAGCCAAGCTTTCCAAGATATTTGAGATCTAAATCATCTTAGAAATCATGCACATGTTTAAAAGAAACCTGAGAAGCAAAAGATAACAAAGTGCATGTTTTTCTTTACCTGGACGTAAAGTTGTTAGTTTGCTAAATTTCTCACTGGCTGTTGAAACCTCAGAATACGAGTGGGGTTTTAAGTCTACTCTTTTCTTTCCTTCAGAAGGTGGTGGTATACCCCTTTTGGGGAACAGCTTAGCCATAGTATAAAAAGTGGATATCTTCATGTTCTGTGAGTTGCTTTTCTTGATTTGTTGTTCTTCCCTGCCTTACTTAGTAGAATGTCTTGAGTAGTCTGTAGGGGACTGCCTGTATTGGAGAGTTTGCTTCTACTTTATATATACCATTTTTTAGAGTTGTATTTTTGAAGTACTTAATTTTTCAGGGTTGTTTTTTCTAAATCTCTGAGGTTTTTTCTATAGCAGCAATAGAAACTCTTGGCCTGGAAAAATCTGCAGGACACTATAGGAGGTTGATGATAACATCTGCTTACATAGATGCATATTTGATTTTCAGCAGGTATTAGCAACATCAATGTTGATTCTTAAATTTGTTTTAGAAAATACTTTTAATTGGACTGAGTCTGATTTTGATTTTTTTCACTTATTCGGTGTACTGATGGTTGGATGTTATTGCAGTCCAGTACTGCTTAGAAAAATTGAAACCCTTTGCTCTTTCTGCATTGTCATTACTCTTAATGAATTATATAATTGCTACAAAGGAATATGTGCTGTGAATCTGAAAATCTACAGAGAGAAAGGAGAGCATCAGGAGAAAAATAGCACTGCAGAGATGACTAATTAAGTTAATGATAAAAATTTTGAAGATGTATAGTCCATGCTATGACCTTCATGTTTTGCAGTTAATAATAATTGCAACTAAAGTGTGTTTCAAAGTGTGTCCTAAAACTTGTATACTTGTAGAGTACTACAGAGATAAAAATCTTTTCTGCATTTATTTTACTATGTAGTAGAGTTCTGTTGCAGTCATCTGCCTGTTAATAACAAATATTTATGGCTTAAAATATAATCATCACTTCAGATTGCAATTATTCTGGTATGAACAGTAGTACACAGCCATCAGAGCTCAAATGCCATATCTCAAGGCCAGATCTCTGGAGCCAGTGGAACAGAGGTTGTTTGGATGGAAAGTACAGAGGGATGCTGTCAGGTGGAACCAGAGTGGAATTCAAGTGGAATGAGTTTTCCAGATGAGGAGACGTATTTCATGAGGGATGAAGATAACAAAGGTTGAGAAGGACAAACTGTATCTGGGATTTTCATTTTCAATTAGAGGTAGCAGAAAAGAACCACTTCTCAAACTTGGGGCATGCCAAGACATCTGGATGTTGCTATAAGATGGACATAGACTATAACTCTGAAAAATGCACTCATATTAGCCGAAATCTTACTTATGTTGCAGGAAACAGGGAATTTTTGAGATGTTGAGCTGCATGCACAGAGCTAGCAAGACAGGAGATGTTGAGGCTCTTGTGTATCCAAGGACAGAGTGAAGGGACCTGAAGTGTACTATAGGAGAAACGAGAATTTGTTAGACAAAGCGTACACACAAGGAAAGGTCTTGTGTGTAAAGACTGAATGCATTGTTACAGGAAGTAGATTTTATTTGATTGGTTAAATGAGGTGTATAAAGACCAACAAAGGTAGAAAGATATCTTGATGATACCTGTGAAACAAAAACTGTTCTTAGCCCTTAGAAAAGGGCAAGCTTACATCTTTAGCTGAACAGCAAAAAGTTGAATGTAAATTGAAGATGAGAAGTGTGTAATGAAAATAAGGCATCATAACTTACGTGGAGAACCTCAATGCAGCAGGTGTTGCCACAAAATTGAGTACCTGCAGGTAGGATGTCAAACTTCAGAAGTGAGCACTAAACCTGTGGTGTAAGGAGGTTCATACAATATAGCTGAGTCTGTAGGAGTTCAAGTCTGGTCATTAAAAATACCAGCAGTAGGGGGATTACTCATTAATCCCATCAGTGATTCATATCATTAGGTGAAATAGTAGGTGTGGTGTGTTTAGGTTCTTGAAGAACTACCTGCTCATTAGGAGAGAAAGTAATTTCAGTTAGCTTTAAATCACTCTCACATAACACTGGATTGAGTGAGAAGCCTCTAGTCATAAATTGAGCAGTGCTGGAGTGCTGTAGAGGTTCCTGTAATGTTCATGGACTACAGAAGACTCCTATGACTTTTTCTGTATAAAACTGTAACAAGTTATAAATGAAGGCTTGTCTATAATCGTACCTCATATCAAGAAAGGATGTTTTGGTGTGGGGTTTTTTACCTTCCCTACCCACCTGAAATCTGAAGTATAAAGAAAAAATAGCTTGAGTAGCAATGTTGAGTTAGTACTGCTACAAAGCATTATTAGAACAGACCTACCAAACCAGAAAGCAGAGTCTTGTAAACTTAAAGCGGCACCAGATTTGTCCTAGGCGTTTTTCTCTCTCTGAAGAAATGCTTGAGCTTCTAAATGAAACTGAACCTCATCTTCCCTGAATGATTTTTTTTTTAAGTGTTGTAGTGTCAGAACAATTTATTTGTAAGATTTTAAACAGAATAGGTCTTCATTGACAAAACAGGTCTCTGGTATACTTACCATAAAAACCAATGACAGAGGTACAGCTCTTCATCAATATAACTTTAAGTACAATGTCAGCAATGATGTACATAACAGTGTTTGATCCACTAAGCATGCTGAGGTTGGCATGTTCCACTATTGAAACCAAATCTGACTTTTTAAAATCTAACTCGTGATGCCTTAATATAATTGCATGTAAAATAGTTTTTATATGGGACATGTGACTTACACAATTTGTATACATTTGTGTTACTTGGGGCTGCAAAACTTATTTTAATATATATGAAGGATGCAAAGCAACAACCAGGTTGTTTGGAACCAGATACTTGGCAACTACTCTGTGCTCTAAATTGCATCCACAAAGAGTGACTTTCCTGTATTGGAGACACCTTGGGCTAGCTTCAAGCCAGGTAATTTGTGTGTAAGTAGCTGTCTTGCTGCAGCATGAAATAATTCAGGGCTCCCTAACTGTGTGGTAGTCATGATTCAGCTTCAGCATCATCTTTCAGTCTTTTGAAATTGCTGTTGCATCTCTGTGTATACCAAGCGGAACAAATTTTGAGCTGCCAGAACTTCTCCCCCGATCAAGACAACCAGCAGGTTGTAAGTTACCAAGCCTGTATTGTACCCTCTTCATCTTTTCCTAAAAATAAAATTTATAGAGCATCCTTTGGTCTCCTTCCCCAAATTGACATAGCTTCTGTCCTGGCCACTTCTGAAGTGTGAAAGAGAAGCAGTTCCTCACTATTTGTGCCAGGCAGCCAGCCTTAGCTTTATGCAAACATTGCGTGTTTTCACTCAACATATTTGAGTGTCAGTATCCAAAGTAAAATCCTATGGTTTTCAGGCTATTTGCATCTGAGAATTTCACCACAAAATGATGTGAATACCCATCTAGCATTAGGCACTAAACATAGCCTAAGACAATGGACATGGTGCTGTGAACAAGACGCCAGACTGACGCTTTTGATGCTCAGTTTGCCTGTCTTCAAACTGGCCAAGGTTCTAAAGCTCTCTTCCTCTTAGATGAGACAGCCTATAGTGTCATGTCCAGGACATTCTCTGCATAGCTTTGCTCACTGTGGTTCTCTTCATTCCTTGAGAGCATCTACAATCATGTTTTGGGCCTCTCCAAACATGAATGGGAAAAGGCTTCTATTATGACAAGTTTTCAGCTAACTGTGTTATGAAGTAATTTGTGCCACATAAAACAATCAGAATTCTTATGATGCTATCACCTGCAGTAGCTTTGTCCCCGGCATTGCCTGTTTGGCTTCATCTCAACCTTCTCAAAGTAAAACACGACTGGAATTAGGAATCTTAGACCAGAATTGGTGCTGGAAACACACCTGCTGTCTTTTAGCTTTGCTGTAGACAGCAACATTTCATTGTCTATTTCCACAAAGAATAAATAGAATTGAATATTGATATAAACAAAATCTTTTTCACCTAACCAGTAGATAGTTCAAAACCCAAATGCCATAAACACAACTTTTAAAAAATTCTCTACTTAAGGACTTAAGAATCAGTACTTCTGAAAGTGCTGAGTGCAAACTTCTCTATGCTTATAATGTTAGAGCAGAAATTAAAGTTAATTGGAAATAATTTCTTTAATAAAGGAAACTCTGAAAAAAAACACTCTTCCGTACTATGGCCATTTTTCCACTCCTTTTTGTTGAATGCACTACAGTAGTGTCTTCCAGAAGTATCTTGTAGCTATTTTTCACATGAAGAATCAGGAAGAGCACTGTTTGCAGATATTACTTGGAAGGCACCAAGACATTAGGTAGCAGGAGTTGAAAAAAGGAGTCCGGTGTTACTGCTTGTCTCTGAAAGTAATTTTTTGGTTTCTTAACTCTGTAAAGGGTGAAGACTGCTTTCATTATTGCATTCATGTGTGTTTTCTGTGATAACCAGTATCCAAGCAAGGAATGTGTATTGAAAACTCTGTAACACTGCTTACTGTCACTGTCAAAGCACTGTGTTTGCTTCCAGGGCAGAACTTCAGAGAAAAGTTTACACTCCCCAGAAACAGAGAAGATTTGCCAGTCTATGCTGGTATTCAGATTCTGCATATCATCAGAATGGATGAATTAGGAAATTATGAGTGCCCACTGTGTTGAGTGGGTGCTGGAGCTTTTAAGGGCTATAACCCAAATTTCCAAATGAGTGTATGTACCAGATATTGATACTCTCAGAGTGGATGCTCTCTGTCTTCTGTAATGGAAGAGGATCCTATAGAGATGAAATTTATTCTTATCCACTTGAATTAAAATGGGTATCAGTATTCCAAAATACTTCAAAAGTCATTTGAGCAGGTCCTCTGAGTAAGAATGATGCATTTTGGCTATGCACACCACCTTAATTTGCCTTTAATTCTGCATAGACAAGCTGGGGCATAGTGGAAGGGAAACAATGTGGACTGGCTTGCTTCAGTTCACTAACATAATTAAAGCTGTAACATAGACAAGGCCTTTTGCAGATTTTTAAAAGAGGTAGCAGGTTGTATAAAGACCTCAAGAGAGTCAGAGAACTTCATCTTGGAGTAAAATTATACATGGCCTTGTCTGTGCTAGGATTTTGCTTCATGTTTTCCAATTCAGCTGAAGGACTGCTAGTCACTAGATGAAAAGACTCATTTAAATCATATCCCACTCTTGTGCTCCTTAATCTTGTTTGTTACACAGAACTTTGTGACATGTAACTTAAACCTGTGCCAAGTCACTCGTAACTCTTCCTAGATGTGGCAGGTGCATGAGTACAGGATGTGCAGGAAGGAGTGGCTGCATTTGCATGGTACCACATTCTCTGTGGGACAATGTGGACTGGTGGATATGGCTGGTGGGATTTCATTAGGTTGTTTTACTTGACAAAGCATGTTTGTGAAGTGAGTATCTTTGCTACAACAAAGTAAAGGCTTAGAATTAATATGGATCTGTATGCAGAGGTGTAAATCTCCACATAAGCTTATACCAATACATTTATAAACAGTATGCTAATTTATGTAGGCATATATGGTACATTTCTGCAAATTGTATGTAGTAAATACATTTCTGTTAATTTAACTGAATATTTGATAATGCTTTCATTGCTGAATTATTTCTAATAAAGACATTGTATGTAGTCTTTCAATCTCTTCCTGCAGCTGTAAGGCTGAACACTGAACCTCAATTTTAATTCTTATTGTGCATCTCAGTTATCTAAAAGGTCCATGTTCAAATGGACTATGCAAACTGTAGACTATGCTGGGGTTTTTTTAATTAATTTTCTTGTTAGTGTGTGTTCTGAGAGCCTTTATTTTATTTTATTTTTTAAGCAGCTTTTTCAAGATAGTTTTCTTGTCTCAATTCTGTGTGTTCCTCATGGCACTTTATAACAAAGAGAAACATTAAGCTTAAATGAACAGCTCCAGGTAGCCTAGCAACAGGATATGATTAATAATACCTTTCACCTAACTGTATGCAGATAAATGTCTGAAAGTGAAAGCAAATTCAGAATTGGTTGGCCAGAGCCTGGCAGTGCAGTGAGAGAGAAAAGGTAATATGATAATATCTTGTGATCTTAGTTGAAAAAAGGAGAGAAAGTAAAAGATATATTTAATGGGTTGTATCTGCCTTATGGAGTAAAATACAGAGCATAATGGATTTTTTTAAGAACAATTAAATGGTGTACAAAGAGAAAGTATAAATGCCCTTGCTTCACATTATTGGTTATCATCACTAATTCACCAGCCATGCTTTTTCATATATGAGAGATCAGAAACAATCATTAGTAATTACTGGGCCATCACAACTAAAATGAAATGTAGTATAAATGAAATATAGTATAATTTAGTATACAGTTAATGGCTTCATAGTACCATGGCAATGTTTTTAGGCCTGAAATGGACTTTTGTACAGAATGCTGCACTTAAAAAAATAGACAAAACATTGGATATGGCATTAAGTTTATAATTACAGTTTTCTAGCAGAGGAAAGAAGGGGAAGTTGCTATGGGCATTTTGTCATAAATGACACTGCATTACTTAGCTTTCCTTTAAAGCTTCATGTATCTCTCTATATAAAAATATGAGGAATCTGAATTCTATCTATATGTATTTGAATGTTATATACCTATAAAAGATTGGAGACATTTACTTTTCAAGCACTCAAAAGGTGTGAGGATATGAGTTGGCCACACAAGCTTAATTCTTTCCCATTTTGTATTCATTCTGTATAAAGAAGAGGCACTGTGGGAGTAGGGTGAATATGAGATTCATTGTATGCTCATTTTGTAATAGTAGGAAATTGCTGTTTGTATAGGAATAAAATGGAGTAATGTATTTGTGTGCTGAATGTAGAAGAACTAGTTATCTTGAGACAATCCCATGGACTGGCATAATATCATAAACATTTGCCTTCACAGAAGAAATAACCTATTACAATGCAGAAGCACAGATTTCTTTCCTGTGCTTCAAAACCGGCTGAACCTGCTTTTTTCTATTTCCATATTACTTAATTATACTGGCCATGCACTGTCTTCTGTGTGAAATCAGTAGAGATGTTTATTCCGGTTCATCAGGTGGTATGTATTTGTATTTGCTGCTCAATGACAATTTGAACCTTTCAATGTGTTCCATAAGTTGTAGGGGGGATGCTGTGAAAGGCTAGCTGTTGATTGTTCTCCTTGTAATGGTCCTGATGCATTTTCATGGGCCAAGATCCATCAGCAACCATTTTGGTCTTCACTTATGTTTCCTTTACAGTTTAATTCTTTAGTGCCTGGTGTTAATCCAGCTTCTGTTGCCAAAACAGAGAAGGAAGATTTCTGCATGTAATAGGCAATTTCCTTGTTAGTTCATATTTGGTAGCCTACTGTCAAAGCATGGTTGTTCTAATTTAGTCAGTAGGTCTATTTAAGTCCAGACTTTTCAAAAGTAATTTGCTGTTTTTTTCTCTAAGAGCTGCCACCCCCAGTTATTGCACAAAGATCTTGGTACTGCTGTCTTACAGTGTTTTGTTGTGTACCAGAGGATCTCTGCCTCATACCTCAGAGGGCTGCTCCCCATAGCTGAAGTTCTCTCCTGCAACATGTTGGACCTCAGTATTTGGCTTCAGTTAGAGATGATAGTTTTCTCAGCTGGAAAACTGATTCCCCCTGCCTCCTTTCACCTTTTAGACATCACCTGAATTGGTTTGGCACTTGGCTGAGATCAGCAGTGATACTCTCCCCTGGACCACCTGCTGCATCTCCTCTTACCCCCTTGTGAATATGTCACTTAGTGGCTCTGCAGCTTCTCAGCTATCACAGCTGAAGTGGGCACCAGGAGGCATGACAGGAACCTTGTGGGAGAGTATGTCTGTTTGCCTTTGGTTTGTCACCATCAGGCTTGCAGCTGGTAACGGTCAATTTACATCACAAGACTAAATGATGGGGCAAAACACATTTGAATGCTGCCTAGTATTACTACTTGTGCCATATTGAATAGGGAACTGAAAACCATTGATCCTTTTATCACCTACAGCTACCTATTGCATGACAGGCATTAATTTTGTTGCCTGGTATTCAGTGTATTGTATATAATGATGTGAAGTGACCAAATGGTGATGACACAGGCATAAAGGCATGTCTTTAGTTTTCTTAGCTGGTTTGAATAAACAACAGATCCATCATTTTGGGGGGAATTTCTCTAACATTTGTCTTTGGTATTAGTAGAAAGTAGAATTCCTGTTCAGGAAACAAATACCATCCCTACTCTTGAGGTCTGAGACTCCTCTTTTTGAAATTACTGTAAGTTGTGCCACTGATACACCTGAGCTAAGATGATGCCCTCTGGTTCTGTTGAATGAAATTTCTTTAGCTCTCTGCTTGCAGCCTGTCCTAACTGGTTATGCTAACAAGTTTTAGTGCTTTTACTTCTTTAAAAGAGCATTCAGCAAGGACCATTAACAGAACTAGTTTGACTAGTATCTCAGGTAATTATTTGTTTTCTGAGAATTACAGCTTCTATTTAGTGCAAGATATTCATGCAGCTGTTTCCCAGTTTTATTGACCTTCTAGCTTGAGTCAGCTGCATTTGCTTGGGTCTTCTGTTCTTAAATACATTTTTTAGATTTTTGGGTGGAAAACACCAAACAAGAAAAGAATTAAACTGAAGTGCCCCTTTCTTTCTGGACTGCAGTTTCAGTGTAGCATTTATTTTGCTGGTGAATCACAAAGAAGAGAGACTTTCATCACAGTTCTGTAAACTTAAATGAGATCAGAAGTGATTGTTTTCAGACAAACTTCATTTTCCACCCAGTCAATTTTAAGATGAAGTATAAGTAACAAAACAGCTGTGCACTACAATTTTGCAAATGCATAAGATTTTGTTGTACAATGCAGCCCTGAAATACAGTATATCTAAGCATGCAAAACAGTTCTGCAATTAAAAATTACTATTGTTTTAAATAATTATATATAGCTGCACATTGACTAAAGCCAGATTTGAAAATGTTTCTGTGCAGTTCATCTCCACAAACCTCTGCATTTGAACAGGTGGATGAAATAAGCATCAATGAAAGAGACTGTAACTAAGTTATATGCCCTCTGAGTAATTACTACTGAAAGAGTGCTTACATGCTTATTACATATTACCTAGTCTAAATTTGCAGAAGTCATGTGCAACCTGGAATGTTTCTATCTCTTTTGTAACTCAACTGAGACAGCTCATAGGAACCTCTTTTTATGCTGTAAATCGTACTTGAGTTTTGAGGCAAAGTGCTAAGTGTGTGAAGCTGCATCCTTTCTGCCTTTCTGTGTGAATTGTAGTTGTGAGTCTTTCTCTTACAGAACTGAAAAGGGTTAAGGAGACTTGTTTGGCTGACAAATGTAGAGGGAATTATGAGTGGGATTTCTTGCATTATCAGTGTGTGTGTGTGTGTGTGTTTTGCCCCTCTCTGGCCTCTACCTCAGCTGCCAAAACACATTAGAGTTTATCTTTCTGACTAGCACTGAAGTGTTCTGTACTTCCATCAGTGAAACAGGTGTCCCTGTGTTTCAGTTGGCAACTACTATGCTGCAAAATGCCCTCAAGATCCCTATGCTGTTGAGAAGGAATTGCATCAGCCAGGAGATCCACTTCCTAAATTGCTTGTTGCCAGTTAGCATGACCTCACACCCCATGTGTCTTAAGAGGAAGGAAACAGAATTAGAGCTGCTCATGACTTTAAAATCTGTTCTAGGGTCTACTGGACCTATTTTATGGTGTTACACGATGCAATCATTAATCTTAATATTTTCATTCTTGTGGAGGTCAATGACATTCACAGAAGTCTGAGCAAATCCATTTTGTTCACTGAACCCTGTTCAGCATATCCACAGTGTTCCTGAATGGCCTCACAAAGTTTTTCAGTTTCACAGATGTCTGAAATGTTGAACGTTTGTTTCTTTTTCCTTGGAATAATCAGAAGTGGTTTATTTAATAAAAGAAAA
>NW_008686527.1:40566-45687 GCF_000695815.1 Acanthisitta chloris
TGGTTTGAATTGCTTCTGCATCCAGTTCAGGCTGAACTCTGCTGTTCCTCTTCTGTCACTGCTTGTTCATCAGCATTTACTTTCATGTGCCTGATTTCAACTCCTCCTGCATAGTATTTCATTTATTTGGGTGCATTTCTTCTAGAGCAGTCTCTATCATGATTATTTTTAATATGGTGAGTTTTTAAATGTCTTAATAATGAGAATAAGATCTGTTTTTAATTCTCCTTTTCAGTATTCTTTCTTATTTTACCTCTCCAACTGTGCTCACACTTTTCTTTTGCTGAACACTTCCAGACATTTGTTGTTGCTGCTGAAAATCAGCTCTTGGTCAGGGATTCTCTAACTGGCCTATGATAACATCATCTTTCCACTACCAAGAGGAGCAGCTACTTTTTCATGTGAAACTTAATTGGCAGATGTTGTTACCCTTTCAGCTTATAAAAATTGATCTATTTTACTAATTTTTCCCGGGCCATTTGTGAAGCAGCATATTAGCATTATAGTGTGGTAGAGGTGTATTGGTTTTATCTTGGACTATTGAGGTGGCTTTGAGGGTTTTAGCAAGGTTGTTTTTGTAGGGTTTTTTTTGAGGTGGCTTGGGTTTTGCTGGCTCAAGGAAAATATACTTATGAAAAATGTTATAGGGACACCCAGTAAGCCTCAACATCTAATTCGACTTGCAATATGATATATAAAAAAATGCAATTCTTAACTATCAAACCCATTTGATTGAGTAAAGGTTCTGTGGACAAAGTTGGCATGCCTATTTAAAACAGAAGCCCCCAGTTCCTTTGCTTTTGATCTTTTATGGTAACTGAAGAACCTCTACTTGGTCTGCAACATACTGGGTAACATCTCAAACGATTTTTGCCATTTGCAGGTGCAGAGGGGAGTTGTGTGTATGTCGACTTAGTAGCAAGGGGAGAGTATAACACGGAGGCCTTAAAAAAGGTCCTCGCAGGGGGTGGCGAAAACAAAGCTCAGGAGCTCAACAGCAAATAATGAATACGAATGAACACTGTTCAAGAGGCATAGCACACAAACCCACAAGAACTGGCTTATTCAAAGCCAAGTGTGGAACTCAGAGCTTCTCAGTGGCACCAATATCCATGCTTTGTATTCTTGCTTCCTCCATCTGCAGGAGGTAGGTCCTCAGAGCTAATAAATGAGGCTTGTGATTTACCATAGTTGATTTTTTCCTTCTGTGAAGCTTGTGCTTAGCTGGTGACACTTGAGTAGGCCCTGCAGTCAGGAGGGAGTTTTCATGTGGTTGAAGCTAAGGGAGTACTGAAGTGCTCTGGCTGGTTGATTTGTAGTGCTTGCTGCAGAACTAAGTTTTAGCACACACAGTTTATTGAGGTCAGAAGAGGCAGATTTAGGAACAAAATTTCCTATACCTTCTATTCTGTGTCTGGGCTTCTTTCAACTAGCCTTATCCCCATTGTGCACATGTTTCTTTTTCTATGTCAGGGTCCATTTTTGAGAGTGTTTTGTGACTATAACTGGTAGTGCTAGTGAAATTAGAACCATAAAAAGCAGGCAAATGATAAATGCATCGTGAGGTTGAGTAAAGAAGATTATTTTCCTCAGCTTTAATAATGGAACCATAAGCAATAAGACAAATAGGCTTAAAAAAGATAAATCTAGCCAGATTGCTTTTTTTACCTTTCTGATAAGATTACAAAATAAGCAGATGAAAGGCAAGTGGTATAATACATGCATTTTAGTAAACCTTTTGATACTATCTCGCCAAAGCATACACAAACAACTAATACATGTTGGCTTGGATAGAAGCATGGCCATACAGACTACAGATGAGTTGAAGGACTGTAAATAATGAGCCATGATAAATGGTGATGAATTGAGACAGAGTGAATTTTACTAATGAGGCTCTGCAGGGCCCAGGATTTAAGCTCAAGTTTTTATTCTTTAACATCTTTATTACTACATTTTTTCAGCATGCTGTTGATTTTCCCCCCTTGCCAAAAATGGCAGTGAGGGAGATAAGTAAAATGTTGACACCTACTGGATTAGCCTCAGACAAAAGACAAAAACTGAGTATTTATTAGAATAGTTCAGACCTTAGAAGTAAGAAAGCTAAAAATCACTTTTTTTAACTGTTACTAGTATTTCAAGAGGAAGGACTGAATTTGTTACTAATTCTGATAGCCATAGAAAGGTGAAGTGAAACTGGGCTATTGAGGAGTAGCAGCGGTGTTAGCTAGATTCCAGGAATTCTTACATTAAAAGGAGTTTAGTTTTCTGTCAGGGATGCATTGCAAGCTATGGAACAACTTCCTAAAGGTAGTTCCTTAAAGCTTTGCTGCTTGAGATACCATATTCTGCACTGAAAAATGCAATCAAATGTGCTGAGTGAAGAAAGATGGTGTGAATAACTTCTGGCTCTACAGTCATTGTCTATAGGTCCAAACCCCAGATAGCTGGCCAACAGTGTGCTAGATGTAGAAAGTGCTACCCCACCCCAGGTGCACTCACAAAATGGTCCTGTCCTTCGTTATCAACTCTGATGCTACTGGGTGTGATGTCTCATAGCAGAGGCAGGTATTTGGTGGTCTTCCCCTGGTGTTTCCACCTTCTTTCTTGAAGACATGGAATGAAACAGAAAAAGCTGCATGTAGTTAGTATTTCACACATGCTCTCTGCAGCACAGCAAAAGGTTTTAGCTGTGTTATGAAGAATGACCTGGAAATAGAATAGGCTGAATAACTAGTTTTTGGAGTTAACATCAACAACAATAATATAGGAGAATGCCGACAAAGTGATCCTGCACTAAATAGCATCAAAGCAGGCAGGAATGGATTAGGCCTGCTCCAAATTCTTTTGTCAGGTTATTTTCAGTGAAATGTGCATTTATTGTTCAAATCAGAACTGCTGGAAAAACTTATCTTTTTTTGACAGACTGCCACCGAGTGTTGAAATAATGATTTCAGCTTTTCTGGAACTTGTTTATATCTCCAAAATATGATTGGGCAATAGCTAATAATTCCCTTATAAATCACATAATCCATAATATAAGGTGAACACATAATGGTGTGTTACAAATAGTATAGCTAAAAGTCTGTGTCAATCTGTCAATGGCACAATAATCAACACAGTATTAGCTTTTTTCACCTAAAACTATCCCTCCCAGGTTGCAATAGAAGGTCATCACTTGCACCTAAATAAATGTGTACAACTACAATAGGTGTTTCATGAAATAATGAATAAATTTATTTGGCAATAAAAATACTCTTTAAATTGTCATGCATGATACAGTTTTGCTTTTTTTAATTTCTTCTCAGTTTCCATGCCCAGAAACCAGTTAATTTAAAGTTTCCTCTGTGGATGAAATTGTGTATTTCAACTAGCTCTGAAATGACTGTTTCACTTATGTGGGCATATAGAATATCTTCTCTATGCATTGGGAGTTAAATAAAGATATCAAAGGACATAACAATAGCAATATTTTATCCTGAATTTATAATAAGAAAAAAAAAGGCAAACCAGTTGCTGCAGAAATCAGAACTCATAAATGCAAGCTTTCAATTCCCTGAGCATCTTGTGGAAACTCTAGGTTTATTATTACAAAATTCATCAAACTAATTCTGTTAGCCATTTTTTGTGGCAGTTGTGATATGTATATCAGCCTGAATAACAAATACAAATCCTGTATGCTGGCAGTAAGCAATTAATAGCACTTCTGCACTAAAAGTTTGGGAAACATGTTTGGTAACTTTTCTCTAATGATGAAATGTTGCAGGTTCTTTCTGCCACTTCTTGTAATTAAGCTTGTATGAGATGTAATTAAGCCCTATTATATGTGTCTCATGCTGCTGCTGCTGCTTGTCTTCTTAAATCTAAATCTAAGCTAAAAGAAAAACAAAACTCTTCCTCCACATCTTTTAGGTTCCATTGGAGCAGACTTAACAGAAATGATAATGAAATTAATCAGATGTGAAAATAGGTCTTGAATTGTGTGTATAGCTTGAATTTAGAAAAGGGGAAAAATACAATTAGAACAGTGAAAGATGTGAATTGCATATAGATTGTGCATTGCTATAATGCAAAAAGGAAACAAAATAATTAATTTGAAAGACTGGCAGGCAGTGACAACTATTTTGTATTCAAAATGTATCTGGTAGCACCGTACTCTTCTACAATTTCGGTTGTGAAACAAATGATGTGTTTTGTGATAATTTATGTTGGCACCATCAAAAGCAGTTGTTCCATGACTTTGTAATGCAAACAACTTGGTAGCTAATCCAATAAATTAGCATGAACATTTTGCTTTATTTTTCATGGATATTAAACCAATTATCATCCACTGTCATACCAATGGCAGACAGTAACTGATGTGGTCCTGTTGTACACCTAAACCCTGCATCCTTTGGAATTCATGAGAAAATTACTACCATCTCTTACGAATTTGCTTCTAATGGTACTGTTCAGAAAAAGTAGTCCCGTATTTATAGTTTCTGAAGAAACCAAAGTATACATTACTTCATTAAGTAATAATAAAGTTCTTTATCTCTTTTAGGCTAGAGAGACTTGTGAATAAGAATCATAGAATCATAGAATCAACTGGGTTGGAAGAGACCTCAAAGATCATCGAGTCCAACCCTACTGTTGTTACTAGACCATGGCACTAAGTGCCACATCCAGTCTCGTCTTGAAAACCTCCAGGGATGGTGAATCCACCACCTCCCCAGGCAGCCCATTCCAATGCCTGATTACTCTCTCCATAAAAATTCTCTTCCTAATATCCAACCTAAGCCTTCCCTGAGAGCACTTGAGTCTGTGCCCTCTTGTCCTCCTGCTGGTTGCCTGGGAGAAGAGACCAACCCCCACCTGACTACAGCCTCCTTTCAGGTAGTTGTAGAGGGTGATAAGGTCACCCCTGAGCCTCCTCTTCTCCAGGCTAAACAACCCCAGCTCCCTCAGCCTCTCCTCATAGCACTTCTGCTCCAGTCCCTTCACCCCTCATTGCTCTTCTCTAGACCCGATCCAGCACCTCTATATCCTTCCTGAACTGAGGGGCCCAGAACTGTCCACAGTACTCAAGGTGTGGCCTCACCAGCGCTGGGTACAGGGGCAGAGTCACCTCTCTGGTCCTGTTGA
>NW_008686528.1:0-2834 GCF_000695815.1 Acanthisitta chloris
CTCAACTATGTGTCATAGCAGCTTCCAGTTCCAAACAAGCTGTATCACAAATAATATAAGGCTTATATTAGCAAAACAATATTGAGGTATATATATATATATGTAGATTCTAACATTGCTCCGTATTGACACGAATCAGGGGACCATATTTCACAGATGTAATGTTTTGCTCCGGAAAGATTCCTGTAAAAGTATGATCCACAACCCTTAAATAGTTTAAGTTAGTCAAATTTCAATTCATGTAAAAAATAAAAATAAAAATAATCTGTTAGGAATAATCCACTTAGTTGTATAACATAGCTTTAGATACTCCAAAAGTGACACTATGCACAACTGGTTTCATATATCCATGCTTTAGTGAAAACAACAGAATCTCTGTTTTCCATAATAAACTACAATCATGTTACTGGTCCATTATTAACCACATTATTAACTAGTCACATAATTGACAATAAATGCTACTGTTTATCATGTGGTTATGAGATCCACAGAAAGATCCTAATATGAAATAATTCATGACTCTGCAGCAAGACCATGATTAATTTAAGTTAGCTTCTTGAGCTAAATGGGAGTCTTTTTGTTTAACTGAGGATACTTCTTAAAGAACTAAAAAGCTATAACTAGGTATAATTCATACACCTCATAAATCTGTGTAGCAGTGTGGAGGCATAGATCCATGTGCACCAGTCATACTTCTACTGCTAAAATCTTTGCAATAGCTAAACATCAAGGAAAGAGTAAGACATTGTAAGACATAGTCAATTGTTCTGGCAACATAGTTTCTCAAAACTTTTCCAAATTTATTGAGTTTGAAAATGTTATTGAGAACATAGCAACTTTGATTTTACATTCTCAGCATTTCAGTCACTGGTGGAAAATGGCTTGGACTGGCTCTAATCCAAGGACATATTCTAACCATAAATAAACAGTACTAACCCATATTTAGGGTATTCATCTGAGACATGGAAGCCATTTTTCTCCCAATGCTGCTTTTTTTAACACAGAAGAAATGTTAAGGGGTTGGAATGGCCCTAAACAATCATCTATTCCCAACCTCCCCTGCCAAGGGCAGGGACACCTTCCACTAGACCAGGTGGCTCAAAAGGTTTTTCAATCTGGCTCTGAAAACTGGCAGGGTTTGGACATCCACAGCCTCCCTGAACAACCTGTTCCAGTGTCTCAGCACCCTCACAGTAAAAAATTTCTTCCTAATATATAACCTAAATTTCCCTTCTTTCAATTTGTACACATTAGTCCTTATCCTATCATGACAATTCCTAATGAAGAGTCTTTTAAATGATGGACTGTCTATTCTGCTTGTCCTCTTCAAACCTCAAGAAAGCACCTGACAGTTTAGTATGTTAATATTTACCAAATGAAAAAATCTAACAGTCTTTTAAGGCAACTGTACAGTTGCTAATTGGAAATACTAATTATTTAGGATCTTGCTGCCACTGGGTCAGTAGATTGTATGAGTACTGTGAAACAGTTATGGACTTTATATTTCTTATGAAAAAGTAGTATTGTTTGGCATTTTAAGAAAATTATTCAAAATATTTGGTCCATTTAACATGCCAAGGAAAAGAACCTAGCTTTCATAATGCCATCTGTAAGAAATATTGAAATTCTTCTGAGCTCTGCATGTGCAGAATGCATTTTTTCCAAATGCTGTACCTATTAGGCATCCAACTACCAGTAAAAGGCAGATTAACATGACATTAGGAATACAAAACTGGGTAGCAATAATAAATCTGAAAACAATGGAACACATAGCCATCAGTTCCTCAGTAATACTGTTATGATTAATAATGTCAACAATTCACAAGCTATTTCAGACAGATTTCCTAACAAGGTTCTCTCAATAGCTATTGAGAGTTCACTAAAGAGTTATTCTTGTTCCAGTTCTAAGGAATCTGTCATTCAATTGTGGCTGGTCTGTGTTACAGCCCACAAAACATGCAATGAGCTTCACTCTGGATGGAAAAATCAACCAAACAATAAATAAATAAATATGCTAATTTTGATACTTCAAGATCAATTTGAAACCTATTAAAATGACCAGAATTTTAATACACAGTCTTGCAGCTGGAACATAGTCAGTATCAATGGTGATACATTATAACCCATGCTGCCATAAAGGCAGTTAGGATATTTCCAGGTGCCTGAAAATTTATGGCATTTTTAAGGAAATTAATAGCATTAAAAAATTGTTAAGGGATATCCAAAAGACTTTTTTTAAATGCATGGATTTTATTATAATTACTAGCCTTTTTGCACAAAGTTTGTTGGGTTTTGGTTGATTTTTTTCTGAGATATAGATTAGCCCTCTGTCAAATTTTAAAATCTATATGGAATGGGATAAATCCTAAGGAAAGTTGTGGCTAATGAGCAATATTCAGATCTTTCCCCCTTACTTTTGTAAAACTACAGAAGCTTGGAATGCCTTTTATTCTCCTATTTCTTAACTGCATTTCAGTATTGCAAACTAATACTCCATTTTCTCATGCATTCCTCTTTCATATAAATAAATGCAAAGTATCTACTTTCTTTCCCCCAGATTGACACATTTCTCATGGCATTTTATTTAGACAGCTTAACACTGGCATAAATAAACAAACATAAATACACATGAAAGTAGGAAAAAAATGCAAGAAATTGGTCTTTTTGCCATCTCACACCATGGGAGCAGAGTGTTATCTATTGTTATCTATACCACTAACTTCTTTCTGGTGCTCATTATATTTGAAAGACTTTTTTTCCTCCAGTTTTTCCTCAGCATTCCAAATTTAGCTTAAACATCATTTCTCTCTGTGGATAAATTTGGAAAGTGCCCA
>NW_008686529.1:0-1476 GCF_000695815.1 Acanthisitta chloris
CCAAAAAGGGAGCCACTCAGTACACCCTATGAAAACTGCATAGCAATCTGTATAAACAAAGACCGGCTCCTTATCATCTGAATGCATTACAATTCAGCTCCGAACTGCTGTTAGCTCTCCCACTTGAGCACTGCCCTCCCCTTGCCGGCTGCTGTAACTTGATCTCCAGTGTTAACCTGCATGGCTACAGCCTTGTATTTCCAAGTCTTCTTTTTCCTCTCAAACGAGGCATTTGTAAACCAAAGATTCCGTAAATCGCAGGAATAAGGAAATGCAGGTTTAATGGGGGATGGGGAAGGAGCCTCCTGCGGCTCTTGTACAGAGAGACCTTTAGGTGGTCCTTCCTCAATTCTGTGCATGTGGCAGTGATTTTCTATCGGCCCATACCACCTAACAGTCTCCCTCTGTGTCACTCCGACAAGAGGTGGTGTACCCGAGGTGATGCTGTTAAGGAGTTTAAAGGGACCTCGCAGCATTATTGTCTGCTGCCTCAGTTTAATCGACTTTCTGTGAAGCTAAGTTCACTACAAACAAACCCTTTTCCTGCATAGAATACCACTTTTCATCATCCTTAAAGCTGCGTGAGTAAGAGTGGTTTGGGCAAGTTGAACCCTCCGGTCCACGTTGCCACACATAAATCGACAGCCCATTAATGGCAAAACCCCACTCGATCTGTAGAAGAGTCCTGTAGATGAATGGACCAAAGAGCTTGATACAATCTGCTTCAAAAACCAACAGCTTTAGGGCCTCCTCATGGACTACTGTCCAGCCCAAGCGAAGTCTTTTCCCGGTTAAGTAATGTAAAGTTTAGGCTCTGACTGAAAAATCAGGAATGTGCTTCCTCCAAAACACCAATAATCCTAAAACAGGCTGAAATACCTTTTTATTTCCTGGTATCTTAGCTCTTCCAGGATAGTTAGTGTGTCAGGAGGAATGTGTGTCAGGAGGAATGCGTACAGGTCCTCCCCTCCACCATGTACCCAAAAATTTCACCGCTGAATAAGGGCACTTTTTTCCAGGAAAATCTGCAGGCTTATTTTGTTCAGATGGTCAATTATTTGTGCCTGAATCTGTTCTACCTCAGTGATAACAGCATCCCTGATCAATTCATCATGAATTTATTGATACACCTTAGTTTTTAGAAGTGGCCGTTTTTTTTCTTGTGAAGTGATCGGCCTGCTGAGCGAGGCTGGAACGCTACTGCTGGCTATCCAGGTTCCCCTGCCGAGCCCGGCTGGAAACCCCCGCCTCGCTATGCAGGTCCTCCCCCGAAGCAGGCTGGCAGCGGACGCACCTGTGAGTGAAGTTCGCCTCCGCTAGCATGCGACGAACTAATAATCTCAGTTCCTCTTCCCGCATAAGACTATCCTGCAAACTGTTGCACACTGCATTTAGCTCCGCTTCAACCTGCACCCGCCCCGTGCGCTCCCAGTGCTCCCTCACCAAAGCCTCATTCAAATTCTGGCGCACCTCCTC
>NW_008686529.1:1492-3550 GCF_000695815.1 Acanthisitta chloris
CCCCGCGCCTCCCAGCCACTCCTCGTGCCCCCTCGCCACACTACTCCACAGCTCCTCCACTAACATCCTCTGCCTATATAGCACATCCTGGATTCGCAGCCGCTCTCCGCGCTCGTCCCGCAGCCAAGCCTGCAAGGTTTCCTCTTCAGCTCTCTCGGCTCTATCCCTATTCCGTCGAGCAGCCATCAAGGCAGTCCCTGTAACAGAAGGAACAGCAGTTTCCGAGTCTGAAGATACTTTCCTTTGCCAAGTTTCCTATTCTCTCGGCCCCCCTCAGCCTATTCCCGTTCACTCAGGACCGGACAGGCTGTACAATCCTCTAGCACATCCAGCAGTGGGAACAGTGCAGATCAGGCAAAGCGCGGCTGGCCCTAATCTACTGCCAGAGACCTCGGCTTTGACCGACCAGTTCTCCCCTGACCAGCACTGTGGGTGTTATCCGTGAACAAAAACCTCCTCACCGCTTCCAGAGTAATCCTGCCCAAGGTACTACGCCCCGGACCGCTCAGCGGGTTGAGGGGAAGGTAATTTTTAATCACTCTGGGCAGTGCGCGGGAGAAAAGACTCAAATCCCAAGAGGTTCAAGATAAAGTAAGCTTAACTTATAAACTTTGGGTCACCAATAAGGAGAACACTTGGCAAAAGGAAAATCGGTAAACTTCACAGCAGTCAAACACAGGACAAACCTTAACACAGCACACTTGGAGAGAACAAAGCCCTTAGCCGGGCACTGAGCACAGCACTTAGCACAGCACTTAGCGAGTAGTTAATGGGACATCGCCCAGGGCGGCTTGTCACTTAATGCGTCCAGAAGAGAAAAGAATAAAGAAAAAGGAGAAAAGGAGAGAGAAAAAGAGAAAAACAGATGAGAGAGGTATATAGTCACCACCCGCGAATCCAGAGAGGTCTCCGCGGCTTGCAGCACACGGCAGTGACACGCCCTGCGTGTCCCCTCGTCTTTTTATCCGTTCCCTTTGCCCAGGGCCCGCCCCAGCAAGAGCTCACACTTGCAGCTGTGCTTTAGGGAGAGCCAGGAGCTTTGGTGTCATCTCGAGGCTTGCAGCAAGCTTACGTGGTCGGCCACCACCATCTCAGGGCTCACATCAGAGCCATGTGCTCACCGAGGCCATTTCAGTGCAGACCAGCAGTTACCTGCAAAGGCTCAAGGGGCTGGAGGGAGCTGGGGGGAGCAGCCGCCCCCACCTATACAGAGCTCGACCTCTGCCCGTTTTCCCAGCTGGTTGTTTTGAGCTAGATAACTTCTCCTCCATCCCTGACACAACACCGTGGCTCTAAACAACCTCTTGGACCAGATCATAAGGAACTTCTTCAGTGGTGGTGACAGAAAAGAACTAGGAGAAAAGAGTAAAGTGTATGAGAAACCATACAGCAGAAGTCCAGCTGATACCAAGATCCCCTTCTGCATAAGCGATTGCCCCCACTCCGTGAGTCCCAGCAATTGCAGGAGAGATGCAAACCAGGATCCAAGGCAGAGTCTGTGAAACCAGCCCTTCAGCTGCAGTAGCTGAAGAGCTTAGCAGGACTGGTCAACGATACTCTTGCTTTTTGCTCATGCTTCTTCTATTTGAGGTAGTGGCTTTGTCTACAGGAATGCAGCATTACCCTCTGGTGAGACTTGGCATTATACATAGTATTTGCTCCATTAGTAACAACATACAGTCCTGGGTACTTGGTAGTCTTCAAAGTCCAAGTAGCATTCATTATATTACCCATATTACAGTCTTTATAGTCTAGTTGTTTCAGGGAGTGAAAAATACACAGTCAAAAAGAGAAAGCCAACCTTCACAAAGTTAATAAAACCACAAGCCATTCCAGCGCCTCTACAGGCAAAAAAATCCATTTTGTGGAGAAAAATCACTGCATATTGTCCGGTCTCAAAAAATTACCCTCTGGGTCATGTTCAGTTTAAAGAACTATATTCACAAAGAATTTTAGACTTAGCTCTGAGGAGGTAAAAAGGGGCATACAAATACCTGGGACTGCTGGATTCCAAACTTGTATGAAACCCTGTAGGAGATCCCACATTAAATTTGGGGA
>NW_008686530.1:0-226 GCF_000695815.1 Acanthisitta chloris
ACATGGGTGCTGCCCGGCACCTTCTCCCTCCCCACTCACTGTCCTTCCCCAGATAACAGTGATCACCCCTTGTTTCGAGCTGCCGCAGCCCGGGGTGTGTGGTAAGTACATCCATGGCTCCAGAGATTCCGGGACACAATTTGTCCACGACCTGTGGGACCATGCAGGGCTGTGCCTGCTCCCTTCTTGCGGTGCCTGTTCTGTGCACGCTGCGCAATTTTTGGGG
>NW_008686530.1:340-613 GCF_000695815.1 Acanthisitta chloris
CCTGGGGCGGTCTTGACGCTGCCCCTCATGTCCCTGGCGGAGATCCGGGCTGTCATTGATGCATGGGCAGAGCTGGCGACTGAGCTGGGTGCTTCCTACCCCTGGGTGCAGGTACGGGGCTGGTGGGTGCTGCTCTTTTCTGGGTAGTCTGACAGCACCTGGGGTTGGGACCATCCCAGTTGTGTGTGGGTCCCCTGCCCTACCTTGTACCCTGCTGAGCCTTTCCAGATGGGTGTTAGGCTCTGTTCTCCTGAGGGATGCTTCTCTGCTGTG
>NW_008686530.1:626-930 GCF_000695815.1 Acanthisitta chloris
GCAGAACCACAGTGGGGACCCTGTGGCCGGGACTTGCTGGCTGCACCTCTTCCTTCACAGATCTTCGAGAACAAAGGAGCGATGATGGGCTGCTCCAACCCGCACCCCCACTGCCAGGTGAGGCTGTCCCACCTGTGACCTGGGTAAACTGTGAGTCCCTGTGGGTGACCCTACGGCAAACACCGGGGGAGGATGTGAACAGCAACCCCCCTGCCCTGGTCTTGAAGCTTTTTGCAATGAGGATACCCCCATACCTGTCCTGTCACCTCCCTTCCTGGGGACTGTCCCATGTGGCTGCCCCACG
>NW_008686530.1:1294-4426 GCF_000695815.1 Acanthisitta chloris
GCGTATGTGCCATTTAAGCTCTGTGTCTTGCAGGAACGGCTGGTGGTGGAGAACGCAGACTGGCTGGTTGTGGTGCCATACTGGGCCACATGGCCCTACCAGACCCTGTTGCTGCCCCGTCGCCATGTGTGCCGCCTCCAGGATCTCAAAGACGGCGAGAGAGACAGTGAGTGGCTCTGAACCTTGTTAGCCCTCGTCCTGTGTACTTTGGGTTTGACCTTTGGTAGGAGGCAGCTCTGTGGCAGCCTTGCTGGTGCTGGAGGGCCTGTGTCCCCTTGGGGTGTGTGGGGCTGTTGAGCTTGGTTGAGGAGGGGACTGGCACCCCTCTTTTGTTAGGATAAGAGCTTCCAGGCATAGACAGTACTGCTGGTGGGACTAGTGTCCTTTTTGGGTTGATGAAACGCATGGTGCTCCCTGTATTTGGGGCGTCCTCCTGCTGCGTTGCTCGGGCTGTCTGCATGAGTGGGAAAGGGGGGGAAGTACCCCTCCCAGGTGAATCCCTCCTGCCTGTCACTGATGTCTACTGAGGGTGACCCCCTGCATGCCTGGCACACTGCCTGCCCTCAAAGGGAACTGGCCAGCTCAGGGATTGACTCACTGGCACTCTTCTGCAGGCCTGGCCGCCTGGCCTCCATCATGAAGAGGCTGCTCATCAAGTATGACAACCTCTTTGAAGTCTCTTTCCCCTACTCCATGGGCTGGCATGGTGAGTGGTGTGGCTGGGAAAGCCCCACAATCCTGTCATCTATGTTCCTGTCCCCTCCCTGGGGCTCATGTGCCACCTATATCCCTGGCAGGAGCCCCCACGGGCACCTACCTGAAGGAGGACTGCAGGCACTGGCAGCTCCATGCCCACTACTACCCACCCCTGCTCCGCTCTGCCACTGTCCGCAAGTTCATGGTGGGGTATGAGATGCTGGCGCAGGTGCAGAGGGACCTCACCCCGGAGCAGGTGAGTGCAGCTCACAGGGATTGGGAGAACCAGGGGATCCTGTGACAGGGCTGTCCCTGGCAGCAGACACTGGGTGCCCCTTTTGCTGTGCCTGGCAGGCAGCTGAGCGCCTGAGGAGCCTCCCCGAGGTGCACTACAAGCACAGAGCCAAGGAGACGTCATGATGGGGAATAGTGGAGCCACTCCTCAGGTATGAGTGTGAGTGGGGGACCTCATTGCTCTCTACAATTACCTGAAAGGAGGTTGTAGCCAGTTGGGAGGTCGGTCACTTCTCCCAGATAGCAAGTGATAGGACAAGAGGAAACAGCCTCAAGTTGTGCCAGGGGAGGTTGAGACTGACAAGAGGAAACAGCCTCAAGTTGTGCCAGGGGAGGTTGAGACTGGATATTAGGGAAAATGTCTTCACTGAAAGAGTGGTCAGGTATTGGAAGTGGGAAGTGGTGGAATCACCATCCCTTGAAGTGTGCAAAAATCATGTAGATGTGACACCTAGGAACGTGGTTTAGTGGTGGCCTTGGCAGTGCTGGGTTAATGATAGATGTCTACAATTATGTTAGTTTACGTGCTTGGTAAGACCAGAAGTCAACTGAGACTGGTGAGGACTGAGGCCTGGAACTCATGTCACTTGTGAGCCCTTTGAACACCCAGATTCTTCTGGGCCTTGTCACATCTTGGCCAGGTTTCAGGACTGGTTTTGCCTGTTCAGGTACTCCAGGCCTAATCCTGTGGCTTCCTCACATAGGTGGTGCTGTCTCTTTCACCATCCCAGGCTCTGTCTTCTGCCTCCACAGTGTGCTTCTACCACCAGTAAAGGACTTACCTGTCTTACCAGTCCAGTCTCACTGGTGGGACTGCTTCCTGCCCTGTGGAGGGGCACAACCCCTGGACAATAAAAACTGTAAGCAAAGTGCCTCTGCCGGTGCCCTTGTGGCTCTCAGGTCTGGGTGTGAGGTTTGGGGCCTCTGGTGGAGACCCCCAGCTACTGGGGGAGGTAACACTTGGGTTTGCAAGGGATGTGCTGGCAGCCCCATGCCTCTCTCTCCTGTCCCTGCCTCTGCGCTGCCTCCTTTTGCTCCCTGGGGGGAGCTCTGAGTCTGTCTCTGAGTACTGCAGGCTTGGGCAGGAGTGGGAAGCAGTGAGGAATGGATGCAACCCAAGGCTTAGCCAGCTTCTGGGAGAGGGGTGAGTCCCAGCAAACTCACTGCATGGAGGCTGCTGGCTGGGATGCTCAGCGCTGAAGCTGCTCCTCTTCATCCTCTCTGCCTGGGACTGCTGGGCAGCAGCCCTTGTGCTGACTGCTGTGGGTAGTGGGGCTGCTGCAGCCAGGGGCTGGTTAATCACTAGCCCAGGGGCTGCGGGAGGGGGCCAGCTTTCTTTATGGTGCTGCTGCCCCCTTTCGCCTTCCCTGTGCCCACCCATAGTGTGGGATAGTGGCAGCCTGGTTCCTGGGCTGAGCTGAGGGATGCTGTATACACCTCTGTCTGTTCTCCTCCCTTGTAGCCCCTTCCTCCAGGCAAACACCAGGGCTGTGCGGACAGTGATACCTCCACAGCTAATGAGAAGGGAAGCCGAACACTATCTACTCTCACGTCTTCGCACAAGTAGTTTTTATTTGTATATACATAACTCTGTAGCGAAGTCCTTATCCTTTTCAAGTCTGTGAGTTGAGCTCCTGGGGGGCTAGAAATACCTTGCAAGGAGAGAAATGCTCTCCTCTTACCTACAAGACAACAGTTTGTGGGGAGGGCAGTGTTCCCTCTGCCCCACCTGTGCATCGCTCCCCTATCCATCACCTATCCATGGGACTGGGGCAGGTAGAAGGGCCTGCCCTGCATGATGCTTAGAGCCATGCTGGATGTCCTCCTACCTGCTGGTCCTATCTTTCTGCCTGATTGTCCCATCTTGGAGCCCACAGGCTATCTCACACCTGGCCTTGGGGTTTTGGAGAGGCAATGGTGGTTTTTGGAGTGACCCTTGAGCTTGGAGCCATCATTGTACACAGCAGGCATAGGGGTTGCCAGCTTGGAATCTGGCATCTTCTAAACTGATTTCTTCCCTCTTGGGACAAACAGTGTCCGTTTGGGCTCTGTGACCATCCTGATTGCAGCCCTTATCCCTTCTCCTCGCAACAAGTACATTGCCGCCAACCTCTGAACTTCCTTACTCTCCCCAGGGTCCTG
>NW_008686530.1:4470-8170 GCF_000695815.1 Acanthisitta chloris
AATTAGCCGCTGAACCGGTTGTAACAAAGCTAGTCATCTCCCTGCATGCGCAGTTAGCTCTGATTTAATAGCCCACGGGCTCCCAGCCTGGGCTGCTGTGATTCGGCCTGTGGCCGTAAATGAAACTCGCAGTTAAGTCAAGCAGTGTTAAACTTTACAGTCACCGTCTTTAAAAACAGAACTCTCTCCAATAAATCAGGGCAAGTGGGATTGTAAATATCAAGGCAGGATCCATATTGCTTAATTAAACAGCACCTAATGAACAGCGTGTTTGTTGTGTCGTGATTTAGGGTGGAGGCTGGGGAGGCAGTGTTTGCTGAGGAGTGCTGGTACCCGTGCCAGGATGCCCTCTGCTGCAGGTAGTAGCTGCTGGAGTTTAGCTCCTGCTAAAAATCCCAGAGATGACCTGATAATTAGCTTTCAAAAAATAACTTAGAGCCCCTGCTTAAATCTGAAACAGAGTGGAAGTCAGCAGCAGTTAGAGGAGGAGCAGGGGGTATAGTCAGGTGTGAGAGCTGGACCCTAGCTACACTGAGCTCCCCCTTTCCTCACACTGAATCTACTTCCTCTTGCGCTGATATTTTTAGCTTGTGCAAGGAGGTGTGAAGGGCTGGAAGGGAGTAATGAGCCTCTCCCACGGCACAGGGAGGGAGGCATCAAGCTGGTGCAAGTGGAGCTGCTGAGGATGGAAATACATTGCAATTCACGGGAACCATTGCTGGTGTGCTGTAAAGCCCTGAAGCCTTTTATATTTTGGTAGTTACAGTCCAGTTGTAATTAAAAAGTGATTTATAGCAGGGAGATTAAAAAGGTCTAGCTGGGCGAGGGATGGGGGAAGTGGAGGGGCTGCAGCGTACTGGGCTGTTGCTCCTGACCTGGAAGCATCAAAGGGAAACTGAGACCTATTGGGATTCCCTGTAGGGGTGTTCCTTGATGCCATTTCATTTTTGCAGGAAAGCTGTCAGGATCCTGGGAAAAGTGTCCTTGTGATTGGGTCATCCTTGTTCTGAGTCCCGGTATAAGTGTAGATACATCCTCTCTAATCCCTGCCCTGAGTTGTTCTGGAAGAGTGATTGGGGCAGGTGATTGGGAGAGTGAGAGGAGCTGCGACAAAACTCAAGCATGGAATGAATGCATTAAAAATGCATCGAGGTCCCATGAAGGTGTTTGCATCCTCTATAGCACATTGATACGTCTGTGAGTGATTAGGAAAGGGAGTGCTTCTGCTCTAGGCTAGCATGTCCCACAAGGAGCAAGGGATACACCCAGTTCAGGATGCAAAGATGTAGAGATGCTTGAGGGGGGAGGGCCAGGAATTTATTCTCATTTCCATCCCATTTTCTGAAGCCACTGAAGGAAATGGCTCAATCTGCCAAGGGACATGTTTTCCCCAAAGCTGCTGGGGCTTTGTCTCGACTGAGACAGACCAATGTGCTCACCCAGGTTCTGGCAGTGGCTGCTTCCATTGTCATGCCTGTCCTGCGTGTCTGAGAGTCCCAGAGCACACCCAGCTCTGATCCTGACTAATTCTGTGGCCATAGGTGAGTTCTGGGATCCTAGTCCAGGATGCTGCCCTGTTGCACAGAGACCATTTGGCACGAGCACTTAAGGGTAGAGGACAACTTCTGGAGGCACATTTATCATTTTTCACTACATGTCCATGCCCTTGGCAGCTGACAGAGGGTGCAGAGCTGCAGACATGCTGCAGATCCTGAGCCTCCAATCCTGCCCCACCCCTCTTCCTCTCCTCGCTATGTTACAGTGCAGGTGAGACAATAAATATTGAGCAATGGAAGTTAATCTGTGACCAGAGTGTTTTAATCAGAAAAAAGTTATTGGTCCAGGCCTGCTGGCTCCTGCCAAACTGCAGTTTTACAGTCCCTCCTGGTACCAGCTTTATGACTGTCATTTCACTCTAGTTTTACTGTTGGTTTTGCCCTTATCATCGAGTTTCTCATTGTCTGGTGCTGCCTGTGACTGACTGGGGGTTTGGGCAATGCAATAAGGAAGAAATTAATAAATTTTTAGGAAGAAGAGCAAGGTAGGGATGAAGAGAAGAAGGATGAAAGGAAGAAATGGAGGAAGGGAGAGAGAGAGGAAGAAAGGAGAGAGGGGAGGGAAACCAGGAGGGAGAGAAGACTAAATCCCTCCTGGTTTTATCTAAGAGATACCATCAGGCATTTAACAGGAAAACAGTTAAAAATTCTAAGGAGATGCTAAACGCCCTGGTGCCCTGCAGCAGGCAGCTCTCTGTAGTGTGGAGAACTGTGCCAGGAGAATGATAACCAAAACTGAGGCCTCTTTCAGGTCTTGTCTTAGGTGGACACACAGGAGCATGGGAGCAACTTCTGGAGCAGCAAACAGCACCCAGCTTGTCCTGTGCTGCCTGGTGCATATCCCCCAGCTTTGGCAGCAGCCTTGACAGGGACTTTCTAAAGGGTTGAGAGCAGCAGAAAACAAATTTGGAGATGACTTGCCCATGTCTCAGTCAGATGGTGATTTTTCCTCTGCTGATGGTCACTAAGACCTCCCTGCAAGGCATTTTCAGAGCCCTCAGGGACCATGTGGTGTAGATGGACTGCTGGTCCCAGGTGGACACAATGAAATGTTTGGGTGCTGCCCGCCAAACTCTACATGGACTTCAGGACAGCAGCCCTGAGGGTGGAATTTGTTAATTATCTGATACATGGAATCATAGAATCATAGAATGACAAGGGGTTGGAATGGACCTTAGAGATCATCTAGTCCCAACCCACCCCTGCCATGGGCAGGGACACCTCCCACTAGACCAGATGGATCAAGGCCTTATCCAATCTGGCCTTCTGCACTGCCAGTGTTGGGGCATCCACAACCTCCGTGGGCAATCTGTTCCAGTGTCTCACCACCCTCACACTTAAAGAGTTTTCTTCCTAACATCTAGCCTGAATTTCCCCTCTTTCAATTCTGTTTCTCTTTCAGTTTATACCCATTAGTCCTTGTCCTATCACTACAGTTCCTGATGAAGAGTTCCTCTCCAGCTTCCCTGTAGACACTGTTCAGATATTGGAAGGTTGCAACGAGGTCTCCACGCAACCTTCTTTTCTCCAGGCTGAACGGCCCAAACTTCCTCAGCCTGTCTTCACAGGATAGGTGCTCCTGTCCTCCTACCAACTTTGTGGCCTTCTCTGGACCTTCTCCAGCAGTTCCATGTCCTTCTTATGCTGGGGACACCAGAACTGTATGTGGCACTCCAGGTGGGGTCTCACAAGAGCAGAGTAGAGGGGGGATTCGCCTCCTTCGACCTGCTGGCCACACTCCTTTTGATGGAGCTCAGGACACAAGTGGCATTCTGGGCTGTGAGTGCACACTCAGGTCATGTTGAGTTTTTTATCACCCATCACCCACAAGTCCTCTGCAGGGCTGCCCTCAATCACTTCCCTGCCGAAGCTGTAGGTGTGTCTGGGAGTGCTGTGAGCTAGGTGTAGGACCTTGTGCTTTGCTTTTGCTTTGCTCACACATGCAGGTAATTAAATAACTGTCATACTGCACTAACCATGTGTTCACTAAGTGATGGGTTTATCCAGGTCCCTCCAAGTTTTCTGCATGCCTGGGGTTGGGAGGTGCCTTGAGGCTCAACTCTTGGCAATGTGGACCTGCCATTGCATGTGGTTTGAGCTTCTCTCCCATTCTGGGGTCAATGGCCACTGTTTAGAGCAAGGAG
>NW_008686530.1:8208-12897 GCF_000695815.1 Acanthisitta chloris
GGGGTGCAGGTGTGGATGGGAGGGCAGGAGGCTGATCTGAGCTAGGGGCAGCCAAAAATGGCTGACTGCAAAAGGGGATTATCTAGCAGCAGTGGACATGCTGAGAGAAGACAGGAGCTGTAGCAGCACCCAGGATCTGACACGGCTGGGTTTGGGCGCCCTGGCTGTGCCTAGCACACCACTGCTGCTGGAGCCAGCTGTGAGAGCTCACAAACATCTGTGCCTGCGCTGTGGCCATCGGGAAGGAGGGATTTCCCTTCATCCTGATGGTTCAGAGAAGAAATCTGTAGATATTTGCTAATTGTCATCAGTGAAGCTGACGAGTGTGTTACAAAGCCCTGGCAACAGGGAGACATCGCAACGCCAGGGTGGATCCGGGGTGGAAAATCATTGCCCAGGGTTTGCCTGAGCGTGAGCTGGCTCTTGGCAGAGGCAGAGCCCTTGGGAGAGGGCAGGAGACGGACATATAGTAATTAGAAGTTAATAAGAAAGTAATTAGTATGTCTCCAGCCTGCCCGGTGCCCTCGGGCTCCCCTGCCCAGCTCTGAGCCAAGCCACCTGCTTCAGTGTATCCAGAGTGGTTTAAGCCCCACGGGGTACAGCCGGAACAGGGATGAGCCAGCTGCTGCTTCCCACACATACTGACATGTTCGATCACAACAAAATGTCCTCATAAGTTACCCTCTTGAAATAAAACTTGACAGATATAAGCCAAAAGTCCATTTACAGCCTGTTTGCTTTTGGTGTCTAATCCCTTGCTTGTTTCTCATGTTTTTGTCTATAGCTCATGGTAGTTGGTCCACTCACTCATGGTTATGTGCTTGGGCTGTGAGACAGGGCTCCTGGACTGCCTGCCTGTGCTGGCCCTGTGGGAACGTGGCTGCCCCTCCTCATTCCTCAATTTCCCCATGGTTCAAATAGGATCAATGACACAGGGGCCAGACCCCATCCACATCAACTGACCAGGCAGTGGGAGTCCCCATGCCAGCCCTGCCGATGCCTCTGGGCTGTAAGAGGATCCTTGGGACACTCGCAGTGTGACGCCCTTGCAGTACCTCCAGCTTGGACCTGGCTCCATCCCATCCAGCCCAGGTCTTGCAGATACGAAGAAAGTGTTTTCCAGCCCTGAGGCTGGCTGCTGCCCCAAAATGATGCTGTGCAGCAGACTCCTGGGTTGGTGCACCCAAACTACCGGTTTGGTATTTAATTAGCAAATAAAAACTATTTAATTTTTGAAATTAACTGTTTAGTTCTCACATGGGCAAGAAACAGTGTGAGAGTGAAGCCAGGATGGGTCCCCAGGCTGCAGGCTTGCTTTTTAACCCTTGCTATCCTACTTTCAAGTTCTCCCAGGGATCAGAGATGCTCAAAAAGCATCTGGCTGGTCCTGCCTGCTTCCGCTGTGCTTCAGTAACAGCAGGACCCTGCTCCATAGCAGCCCAGCACCCCCCGTTCAGAAGTAGATGATACATTAGCATGGGAGAAAAGAAATAACCCCCAGCTTCTGCTGGGGTGTAAAATTCCACCCTCCAACCCCTCCAACCCCCTCAGGTCTAGCCAACACACCAGGAACTCAGAATGATTATGATAAAACCTGCGGGACACCAAGGGCATCACTGTGATTTGTGCTGTCTAAATGTTAATCAGAATAATAATGCCTATTGAGACAGCTGTTTTAAAAGGCTGTGATGTCGAAGTAAAAATTCCAATAAAACTCTATTAGCCCTTCCTCGTTACACTAATGGTGCCTGCTGCTAAAAGCCCCCTGCTATAGACACCCGTATTAATGGGCTTATTACAGGAAATAAAATCTGAGGCTGAACATTACAGTGAAGCCTGATTAATTCAGCAAGGTAATCTTTTTTTCTTCCCCCTCCTCTCTGCCTTTTCTTTTTATCCCCCCTTTATTTAATGAATGCACTTCTTGAAGTGCCAACTTTTGAGTTTTGCATGGAGTTTGGGGATGATTTTAAAATGATCTTGTTCACAAAGAGATGAATCTTTGCACTGGCTCCTGGTGCAAATGACAGGAAGGGCTTCTCAGATATCGCTGTCAAACTGGGGAAAAGGAAAAGTAGCCAGGAGTGAAGATATTAGGGAGGGAGGAACAATGGATATCCCATATAAGGTCCTGGAATGGTGGCTCTTGGGCCAGATCAGCCCTTGCCCCCATGCAGGTGTGTGGTGACATTGACCAAGGTGAAGCTGCTGAGGGCGAAGCAGCAGCTACCCTTAGCTGCTCCTTCCCATCCTTGTGCTTCTTGATTTCTCCTCTTTTGATGTCATCCACCCTGTCCCCGATGGAAAGTCTGCTTGGGTCCAGTTTTGCAGGTGCCATCCCAAACCCAGTGTGGTGTCAGCTGGTGAGGCTGGCACCCTCAGCACCCTCTAAGAGGCAGAAACACACAGACAGACATACCACTATTCATCCGGACTATAAATAACTCCCATAAAAATCCTCTTCCTAGCCTTTTGTGCTCAGCCAAACCCTACCAATGGGAAAGGAGACGGCATCTATTTTATGGACGGTTGGAAGCCGGCTTTGCATTTTTCTGGCTCATGTAATCCCACAAGTACCCTCATTTCTTTTCTCTTTTTAACAGCCTTTTGATTCACACTCCTTCCAGACGAGTTTAATTATGGCTTCGGTTCCTGCTGCCCAGGGAGTGGAAAGGAAGAGGGCAGCCCTGCTGTCCTGTGCAAGGGCATGAGGCCCAGGGCAAGAGGCAAGGAGGGAGGTGGGGAGGGAAGGGAGGAAAGAGAGAAGGAGGGAAAGCAGGAGGGAACAGGCAGGCAGGCTGGAAGGAAAAGGAAAAGGGAAAAAAAGAAAGGAGAGTGCACCACAGGTCTGTGCCCATCCTGGGAAGTCCAGACTAGTGGCCAGGTCCCAGCTTGAGTAATGACTGCATTTACCAGCTTAGCTAACTTTTTTATTTAACCACAGCAAGAAGCTGTGAACACCGTGAGATACTGGGCAATGGGCTAGCAAGGCCTGGTATTCCTTGGTCTTAATTCTACGTGGATCTGTTGCAGTCACAGCCTTCAAGTTAAGCATGGGGCCAATCTGCTATGGGCTGGTAATAATTGTGTTATAATTTAGGGAAATTGAATTGCACTGGAAAGAAAAAGATGGTGGGATTGCACAGACCCTGCCAAGCAATCCTCAGGGGTCTGCAGGTGGGGCTGAAGTTGAGGTTTCCCTGTGGGGATCGGTGGCCTTGTTTTCTTGGGAAGCATGATGTTTTTGGACTGTTGATGGCTGGAGCTCCCCCACTGTGCTTGTCAGGGCAAACTCCCATTCACAGCAGGGATCTCTCCCATATAATATCACAGCCAACGCTCACTTGCTTACCTGTCCATCCTAAAATAAGAATGCTTTCAACACCATTAGTCCCTCAGATCTCACTGGATAGGTTCTTGCTGTGATTGCCTCTCCATCACCCTCTTATTGGCACCATCTGGCAGTGAAGGTGAGGATCCACACAGGAAACCCTGTGATGAGGGATAACAATCTGGTGAGTAGGAAGAAGAGGTAAAAGCATACAGGAGGATGGGGGGGAAAAAAGGTGAAGAAATCAATTTAGTCACAATAAAGCCTCTTACTGTATTAACTGCTAATCCACAAATACACAAACACACAGAGGGAGTCCTCGGAATAAAGGCATTTAATTAAGCTATTTGCTTGAAGCTGGCTCTGGAAGGTCTGGCACGATGAAGGAAACAGGCACAGTGGGACCCTGGGGAGATGCTTTCCCGGCCACTGGTGACCTTCCCCCTTGGTTCAAGGCTGCGGAGCAGTGTTGTCCCCTTCCTGGGGACACAGCCTACCCTCCAGCCACGTCTGGATCTCTCTGATGTTGCCTTTGCCAGTTGGGGGGAATATCTTTTGGCCTGTCATGGATGCTGAGGAGGTGACTGGTTGCCCTCCAGCTGGGATGGGAACTGTTGGCACTGGGGGGCCATTTGCTCTTTCCTCCTTTCCTTTTTCTTGAGGGGTGGAGCCACAGTGGGGGTTTTATAACTCTTCTCTCCTTTCATTTGATCTGCCAGCGGTCTCAGCAGGGGGAAGACCCTGTCTCGGCAGGCTGCCCATGAGATAAAAGGCGGAGAGGGCCAAGCCAAGACATTTTTTCCATTGTTCCCCCCACCCCTTCACCCCTTCCTCCATCCCCCCAGTTTTCTTGGCAGAGGACGAAACAGGGAAATGAGTGTACTCCTTTCAAAACCCTTCTTTCAATATTGAGCTGGGCCTGGATTCCCTTCTGGATGCCTGATTGCTGGCATTCCCGCTCCCCATGCAGCCTAAACTGTAACAGCTGAGGGCTGGGGATGATGTTGGGGTACTGCAAACACATGAGGGGAGACTGGAAGAGAAACTCCAGCCCCTTGTGTCCCACCCCAGTGTGTAGGATGTGCTGCACCCGTCGAGATCTGTTCCCTTGCTGCTTTGTCCTATGACAGCTTGGGCCTATGAAGCTCTGCTGCTCTGACATGTGGTGAGTTGTGGTGTCTCTGCTCCTGGCAAGCTCATGGGTGGTAAGGTCTTTGGCCATGTCCCTGTGTCATAGAATCATAGAATCATAGAATCAACTGGGTTGGAAAAGACCTGAAAGATCATTGAGTCCAACCCTACTGTGGTTACAGGTGCAAAGCCTGTGCAGGGATGGGGCATGGGAACCAGCTCCACTG
>NW_008686530.1:12928-13190 GCF_000695815.1 Acanthisitta chloris
CCTTGTCAAGACTTGGGAATGCTGCCTGGCCCTGCACTGGGATGAAAGCTGCTGCAGGGAACCTGGCAGAGTGCAGCCTAGCTCCCACTTGCTACATTAGACTCAGTGGAGTGTATCACTTTATATTTTTCCAGAGATTTTCTTTTGATTTCACCCTTTTCTATTAGATTTTTTTTTCTGAAGGAAGATAATGATCTTGCATTTCCAAATGAAGTCATTTGGCACCTGGGCGGGTTGGGGGAGAAAAGATTTATTTTTCATT
>NW_008686530.1:13242-15835 GCF_000695815.1 Acanthisitta chloris
CCCAGAAGGTTTTTGGAAAGAGAAGTTCCTCTGAAGTGACCTTTTCTTAGGAAGTGTTTTGATGAACTGGCATTTTCTGGATGAAAAAGCATTTCTGTCCAAAGTGCCTGGCCGTTCCCATGGGAAAGGGCAGGAGCAAAGGGAGCTGTAGAGACAGTCTGGTTTTCGGATTTTTTTCCAGCAGTCTGGGGAGGATGTTTGGGGTGGCATGGCAAATTTGGTGCCAGGAGCTGGTGGGCTAATGACCAAAGTAATGGGTACTGCTCTGGTGTGGTGTCTCTCTGTCGACGCTGGTGGGTGGAGCCCAGTGCTGCACGGAAGAGGTGTGATGTGACAGCCCAGATCTCCAGCACAGCACTCCCCAATTCCTCCTTCTTAGCCGTTTAGCATCTCTCATGCTTTTACTACACTCCATGTAAGTTCCTGAGGAGGGAGGGCAGCCCACCGATGGGGCCTTAGTGTAGACTTTCAATAGCAGCCACTTAATGCTTTGGATCCTTTCAGGCAGGAGGATTTGGATTTGTGAAGGGACAGCAGGATGGAGAGCTGCGGGGTATGATCCACTGCGCTCTTCCTGGGAAGTACATTCCCCAGACCCCGTCCTGGCAATGCATGCTTACTGGAACTGGAGAAACACAGTCTGTCTCTGCTCTGGCATGATCCTGCCTTATATCCAGGGTTGCAGTAGGCATTTCAGCTCCAACGGCCCAAGGACTGAGCTGAGCATCCCACAGGGCAGCATCCATAGCATCATAGAATCAACTGGGTAGGAAAAGATCTCAAAGATCATCAAGTCCAACCCTACTGTGGTTACTAGACCATGGCACTAAATGTCACATCTAGTCTCATCTTGAAAACCTCCAGGGGCATCCCATTCCAATGCCTGATGCTGCTGACCCCAGCCAGGTCCCCCACAGGGTCAGTGCAGCCCACACCATCCCCACTTCTGGAGGGTTACCTCTTCTTGCTGGCATCCCATGTGCACGTGTGAGGGATGGGAGTTGGAAATGCCCCAGGTAACACTCTCTTGGAGGCTGTTCCCCTTCTTTAATCCCATTTGGCTGTCCTAATTTGCTGCTTTTCTGTACATCTCATGTGGCATGTCGATTCGCTATCGCTCTGGTTTATTAATCAGAGTGTCAGGCAGGGGCAGATCAAATGGCTTACAATAGCCTAAGTACGTTACAGCAACACTATTATCTCTCTCCACCAAATTCGTAATCTCTATGAAAAATTAGAGCAAGCTGTTCTGACAAGACCCATTCTCCATATGCCCCACGAGCAGGACCCTAATTATTTTACCTTTCTTTAACTCTTTATTAATCCTATCATCCACCAACTGTCTGTTATTTTGCCTGGGATTCATGCAGTAAAAAAACTGGCTTCACAGATGCTTTTAAAATCCTGGTGCTTGCAGGCTGTCAGCGGGAGACTGCTCTCCTTGCACTGCGACACCTGCCAGTGAGGTAGGCAGCTGCTTTTGAGGGGTCCCTCACGCTTTTTGGGGTGCCGTTGCCTGGCAGGGTGAACAGCAGCTGAAGATCCTTCCCGAGGTACCCAGCAGGTGGTGGTGATGTATAACTAATTCCTCACCGCCTTTTCTTATCGGAGGCTTTTAATGCTTTATTCAGCTGCAGGTTGACGTTATCCATCTCTCAGGCTTTCAGTGGGGGCTCGCCCGATTGTAAGACTTTTTTGTTAATTTTTGCCGAGCTGGACACAGGCAGTGCTGGCATCGTTTGGTTCTCATTCCCCTTTTTGTGCTTTCCAGGCTGTGCCATGTGCAGACTTTCATATGGAGGGAAATCAAGCAAAACCTCTTATCACTCCTGCAAGTCTAGTTGACACAGTCTTTTACTTTTTAACTGTATTTAATACCTTTTATTTCACATCTTTCAGCACTTTACAATAGGACCAAAAAATACAATGTCTATAATAATGCCTGTTTTGAAGGGCTGGTGTCTGCGGGGGGATATTAGACATGGGGCATGGGGGATGCCAGGGAGGAAGGCAGTGACAGATGGATTGCTGTTCAGGGGGGTTTGGCTTGCTCCTGCCTGGGGTTGCCTTCCCTGGGCAACGGGGAGTTGATCTTCAGCTGGGATGTTGCCCTCCAGGACATCAGTGCAATCCTCCAGGACACTGGTAGGGCTAAGGGGCCTGGACTTGTTGCATCCCAGCGGCTGACCTGGCACCTGGAGACATGGATGGAGATGGTGAGGGGCTGAGGAAGATGCAAGAAGGAACAGAGAGAAGGATATAGACAACATCTCCTCTGCCAGCTTTGTGATGCACCTGCTGCTTGGGAGACTGGAACAGGAGTGATGCTGTGGGAGTACATGGGCAGTGAGGAACATGGGTGGACTGGGAAGATAGGGTGTCCTTGTGCAGTATCTGGGGGTGACAAACAGTTCCTTAATTCTCACCCAGTGCGTTCCAGGTGGCTATTGGTCCAGCTTTTGGCCTCTGGTGAAGGCACTGGGACAGATCCTGGGAAAACTCATTAGTTCGCCCAAGAGCTGCAGCCAAGCTGAACTAGAGGAACATACCAGGGCTGAAAGTGGAGAAATCAGAAATGTGGCTGCCAAACTCT
>NW_008686530.1:15861-17503 GCF_000695815.1 Acanthisitta chloris
ATGCAGTCTGGTTGTGCTGCGCTGGAGCCAGGCTAGTGTTGATGGAGTGCTGGGACTGCAAGGGCTGTGTTCAGCTTGGCACTGCTGGGTTTGCAGCTAGCAGCCCTACTTCATCCCAGGGATGCTCAGCCTCTCAGCTGCACCCCATGACCATCAGTACAGACACAGCTGAAGGGCACAGTACTCCATCTCACTGCCCTTCAGTCTGGAAATGCCCACAGATCCTGAGGAAACTTTCATTTCTAGGAGCCACCTACTTCCCTAGAGAGGCCAGAGGTGTGCCCAAATTCAGCATCCTGAATGACTGACCCCCAATGCCACTTCTTTGCATGGGAAGTAACTAGTTCCTCTTTGTTTTTTTACTCCTTGCCACATTTACATCCAGGTGTTTAGCTCTGACCTTGGATCGATTCAAAGTTATCCATTTTTCTATGACAAGGGCCTCTGAGATGATGAAAAATTGACGTGGTATAATAGCTGAGAAATGTCTCTGGATCTGCAGCCAACCCTCCTGCAGTGTAGAAATGAAGCCCTCCGAGCACTGCAGAACATCTGAGCAAATCCAATAGTTTCTTATTTTTATATAGGTATATACATGTATGCGCATGTGCATAGCTCTATACATACTTGTATTAATATTCTCCACCCATTGCATTGGAGAATCTGGCCATCAGAAATGCAACTCCTAATGTCAGGGCTAATGGGATATGTTTTTATTTGTCCTTGTTATAAAATAGGTACCTCTGTATTCACTTTGCAGGGCATTATATTGATGTAGGGCAGTAAACTTTATGGCAGATTTCACAGCCCTGTTAAGTGCATCATCTTAGACTATAATATCTATTTGGGAAGACAAGTGAAACCCTTGCCAACAATACATGCCTGGGAAGGTGGTGAGAAGCTGGAGGGGTGGAGCAGTGATGCTGATACCTGCAGGATCCTGTAGTGTGCAGGGGGCTCCCCACATCCCTAGGAAAGGGGTTTGGTCCCTGTTCTTTGGCTGCTCATGAAGTCTCCCAGAGCACTGTCTGTGCCAAGAGTGATTGCATCCCTCAGGGTTCTGGCTGGCTGCTCTGGAGGCTGTTTGCTCTCCTGTCCCTCTGCCTTCCACATCCACAGTAAATCTAACGTTATGCACATTGTGGCCGCTGGTCACAGATAACTGCTTAGCTTAAATCCTGCTTGAATTCCCTTGGTTTATCTGCTAAATAGGATCTTGGTTATAAATAGAGTCCTGCGGACATGAAGGCCTATTTGGGCAGAGGCTTGTTTGGCAAGGAGTTTTACAGAAGTTTGAGCAAATTGCTGGGAAAAGCTGAGAGCTTATAACAAGGAAAATGATATTAAACTGACCTCTCTGCTTTCTCCTTATCCCTAGCCTGTTAGTAACCCAGCAGGAGAGTGCAGCTCTCAAGCAGACAAGGCAGCACGGGTCTCCACAACTCCATTTCAACAATTGCAGTGGTGAAATGCTGTCTCAGAGCCAGGAAAAGGTGAGAAAGGTGTTCGCAGTGTGTGTCCCCATGGCTGCCCTCATCTGTGAGCAGAGAGGTATGGGTCCAGGCTGTGTGGCAGTGTGAAGAGGAGCTACATGCCTGCTAAGGCACCGATGCTGCAGGGATGCTGACTCTCCTCTCCCAGC
>NW_008686530.1:17621-17922 GCF_000695815.1 Acanthisitta chloris
GAAAAACAACAAACAAATAAATTTACTTGGATATTGGCATAGGATAAACATTGCACGGGGAAATCAATCCACTGGGCAGGACAGCTGGTCAGTGTCTGGTGGTGATGGGAGTCTCCATCACTGAGTTCATAGTGTTGTGCCTTCAGCTGGGCTGGGAGACTTTGCCAAACATGTTCTTGCTAAGTTCTTAAAACTTGGCTGGCCATGGTCCTACCTGTGTTGCCTTTGATGGCGTGGCGACCTGGTTCAGGAACGGCACGGCAGGCACTCACACGCTGCCCGGGGCCACCAGTCCCCTACA
>NW_008686530.1:17936-27078 GCF_000695815.1 Acanthisitta chloris
GGCGTTTATTGCTACGCAGCAAGGTGTTATATGGTTCAGGTTTTACAACGTCACATCCGTCTGCTTACACTAACAAATTAGGCTAATACACTATTGGCTAATAAAACTACAGGGAAAGGGGGCTCTACCTTTCCGTACAACGCGATATCTTCCGTTCGCCGGACCCTATCTGCCTACATACCTGAGCTGCCAGAACACCTATAATTCAGTACCATTGATACCCCAAGTACATGAAAGAAGTCTATTGAATATCTTCACTACGTATAGAGGAACATCCTACATGACCATTCCTACTGATGGTTTACAAACCTTCTGTCTCTGCACAGGGCGTGTCACGGATGCTTTAAGGCTTGCCTCCTGGGATGGAGATCAGCACTTTCACATACACAGATAGGGCAGGACAAGCTGAAATTCCCTGTAAAAATTAGTAAGATACTTAATTGTGAAGCCGCCATGAGGGTGTTCGCAGCCAGCATGGATTGTAGGGACTTTTTGCATTCTTTTGCTTGCAAAGCTTTTTAACTTCTTTCCCCTGTCTGGCAACCAAACTGCAGCAAGGAAGATTCAAGTTTCCTGGAGGCTTGGAGCTTTGGGGTGCCGCAGGAAAAAGACATTTGAGCAGACATTGCTGGCTAGAAATCAGCACCAAGACCTTTCCCTGCTGAGCAGTCCGTGCTCCAGGGCTTGGTTGCCAAATAAGCTTTGCTTTGGGCCAGATTTTCCCCAGGGCCAGAGGGATGGGTAGGAGGGGGAGCTGGTGCAGAGATCCTTGGAGGAGCTGCTGTCTGGATGAGTGCTGAGATTGATGTGAGCGCCACCTGAGGTCACCTTGGCTCTGGGCTTGAACCAGGAACATGGTGTGGTGCAAATGGGAAACGCAAGAGGCAGCATGACAGAGGGCAATTTGGGTAAAACAGCATCAGGAATGTCAAAGTAGATTTGTTTCCAATATAGAAAACACCTCTGCTGGGAGCATGAGGGAGACTTAGGAGTTGTTACTTTTGGACAAGAGAGGCAGTGAATTTGATCTGTGAGCAAACGGGAACTGGCAAAGCTGACAGCTTTTGCTCTGATTGCTTTGCTTCCTCTTTGCTGGGCTAAGTATTTTTTTTTTTTACTTTTAATTTATTGAAATGCTCTGGATCCCTATTCACTTTCTTTGCTCTTTACTTCTTATTGCTTTGGCTGAAACTTTAAATCCCCATTATGACTGGGATCAGGGCAAGAATAAAAATATCCCATGGAAAAACAAACGAACCCAAGGACATGAAAACAAGCTTCTGATGTTCAGTTTTGGTAGCAGAGGGTGGGTGTCTCTTGGTAGCAGAACAGGGACATGGGGATGGTGACCTCTGCCATGGAAAGCTGTTGCCAATCCCTGCACAATGGGATGGCCAAAGTGAATTACTGGGCTACCCTCTGACTCCTAAGGATCAGGGTCTCTGCTGAAATCAGCTGGCTGACTTGAAGGACAGGGTAAGAGGAAACCTCCCTGCCAAGGGGTGAGGCTGGAGGTTTTTCATGCAGCTAAGAAAGTGCCAAGAAGGAAGCCTTGCCTTGTGAAATGTCCTTGGAGAGCTGCAGGGACATGGAGAAGTGACTGCCAAGAGACTTCCTTGCCTGGCCCTGCTTTTCCAGAAATGAGCATCCTGTTTCACAGGGGGAAACTGAGGCCCAGGGCAATGATGTGGCATCAGTAGGTGGGGAAGGCTTGGAGCATCACCCTGCATTCCTGGGCATCAGCTGCTTTCCCTCTGTGCAGACAGCTTGTGTAGTCAATGTGTCACATTACTCCCTTTTCATTGGTCTGTGAAATTACCATTTGTAAAAAGATGAAAGAAATCCAAATCTTCAAGAAGCCACTCAGGCTGTTGTCTAAGGTTTGTTTGTTTGTTTGAAATCAAAGAAACAGATGTTTCTTTTTGATATTAAAAGGGCTGCAGGGATGAATCCTGCTCTTGCTTCCAGTACCGTGTATCTGGAGTGAAGCAGTGGTCCCTCAGGTGGGGAGAGGTGCTTCTCTGCAGTGCCTGGCCCCCTTTTCTGAAGTTTCAGGACAAGGATTTTCTCATCTTTTATGGCACCTTGCTATTAATGACCGATGGATTTACAGCCTGCCTGCTGTGGAATGTCTCTGGGAATATTTCTCCTTCCTGATTGCTGTTGTGTCTACTTTGAAATGGGGCCACTGCTGCCCTGATTACTGGATTGAAAGACTTCTCTACTTTTGTTGTGTCTTTCTGATGTGCCTTTGGCTCAGCTTCTGATTCAATGCTGCTTTTCTAGCACCTTCCATGGTTGCCACTCCAAGGGTGCCACTAAGGGTGGACGATCACAGCTCATCTCATGGATTTTCCCAGGAAAAAACATTTCCTAATGGGATCCCACAGCCCTGCCCAACATTAGCCTTTCTGTCAGTGTTGGCAGGTGCGTATCAGCCTCTGCAGGAGGCTCTATGTGTGCAGGAGTTCTTGTCTGCAGGGACTGGTTTGGAGGATGCTTTTCTGCAGTATTTGGACTGTTCTTGCATGCCTTGGGCTTTCTTGCATTTCGACTCCAAAGGAAATGTTGAGTAACTATTTGCCCTGCCAATGACATTGAAGCACAGGACCAAGAGCTAGTGTTCCGATGAAACCTCTTGCACATTCTGCATGGATGTGGTCTGCTGTCAGGGTCTGATTCTGCCAGCTGGGATCTCTGGTCTGTGTCAAAGCTGGATTTAGCTTCTGGTAAACAAGTTGAAAAAGCTGGAGCTCAAGCAGTGTGGAAAGTTGGTTCCTCAGAGCTGATATTTGTCATTGTTTTCCCAAAATCAGGTGATTGCTCCACAGATCATAAGAGATGCTGGCATCTGCTTGCAGCGTATTTGAGCTGAGAATAAAAAAGGAACTCAGCAATGCACAGAGCTGAACCTCATGAGCAGATTGGCAATGGGGCTCAGCAAGGTCAGGAGCTGCCATACATGGCGTCTTGCCTGGTGGAGGTAATAACTACGCAGTCCTGCCTCTCTGGGACTCCCTGCCCAGAAATGCTTCATCCTGGGCCCAAGATAGTGACCATCAGGAGCATCCTGTTTCTTTGAGAAGCAGAATCTCATGAGTGGCTGCTGCTTTTCTACCACCTAATCTGTGAGAGAAAAACCCTAACTTGAGAGGGATATGCTGCCCTGAAAAGTGCATGAGCGCTACACCTAGTCACACTGCAAACAATGCTCTCCAGGCCTCCAGTACCACAGACATCCTGACACACCTCAAGTTGTGAAGATGATGGTCACTTTTCAGAGAAGGTTTTTGACTCATCAATCAATAAGTGAAGCCTCTCACTGCTCCACATTAGGGCTGAGTTATGGGGATTATAGCTGATTAGCTGCAGAAGAAAGCTCTGGACTGGATCAGAAGCATCTAAGGTGTCAGATCCTCTTTAATCATCAAAATTCAAAAGGAAGTGTCTCATTTGACTGCTTGGCTGTGCTGAAATAATAGCTTGTTCAGAAGGTGGAATGTAAGCCTAAAAGCTAATGTTTGTGGTATGTGTTTATAACGGGCAGGCATAGGGAACCTATCTATACTGTATATAATTTCTTTCACAAGCCCCTTTGATCCAGACATTACTGTACAGGCAAAACTGGCACAAGTTTCAGTGCAGACATGACCAACCATGCCTCTGTGAGCTGCCCAGCATTGAAACTGAGTAGCTGCATTATTAATTTTAACTGAGTGTTTGGGCTAGCCACACCAGCCAGAAATGTTGCTCTGACTAATCGTCATGAGCTTGTTAGCTCAAAAATCTGAACCATTGCCTACATCACGGACAGGAGATGAAAAAATGGAGCACTCACTTGGTGCCTGCAGCAGGTCTCAGCTACAGTGTGTTGGGTGATGTATAAGATGATGTTGGCAGGGAGGAGGCACCCAGTTCTGCCGGGATGGAGCCTGTGAGGTGTTTGTGCAGGCTGCTGGATGCCCATGGGAAGTGTGGAGTGAAATCCCTGAAAAAAGGGGATAGATTCTTGGTTTCCAGCATGTAATCACTCTGCCTGCCCTAGGGCAAGCAGGAGGACCATGAAATCAGACATCCCCTTTCCTTTGAAAGCAGGGAAATGACTGCTGGAGTCACCAGTCCTGATCGAATGTCCTCCTGTAGCCCGTTGGCCTTCAAGATACAGTCATTCCTGCAAAGAAGGAGAAGCTTCTTGCAAAGAAGGAGAACCGCTGTTGAGGCATGGCTCAGGCTTATTTTGAACACATCAAAGCCAAGCTGGACCAGAGATCCATCTGGGAGAGAAGGCAAACCTGGGCTCCTCCAGTAGCCCATGCCTAGCACATGCCCAGCAGAGCCTACTCCCTCTCCAAAATAATATTTCAGCCTAACACAAACATTGGGATTGCTGGAGCATGACAAGTTCACCTGCTGACCTCTCCGTGTACTAAGAAACAGTGAAGAATATATTTCCTCCATGCCTTTTCCATGCCTTTACAGACTATTATTCTCCCTGGCAGTATACAATCTATTTTCCAGGCATCAGTGTCTAACCTGACTCAATTCCTCGTAGTGGAGAAGCTTTCCCAGACCTTAGATCATCTCCATTTGAATATCTGGGAGAGCAGAAGCACACACACCTTTAGTGGATATGGATTTACATTGCAGCGTGGTGATGTTGGTGTTTTGCTATTATTTCCTGACAACTGGTACCACTTCTGTGCTGCTCTCTGTGATGTGGAGCAGCAGCACCCATCTCATAAGCCCAGCAGTATCCCAGTTTTTTTCCATTGTGTTCATCAACCTCACATCTCATTTGTCATTTCATTGATAAGCAGTTTTGCCAGATCTTTTGGCAGCTTTTAAAGATCAGGTCACCCTAAACATGTGGTGCAGGCAGAAGATGTCACCTACCTGTCTATCTCCTTCCCTAATTCATTTGTGAACAGACTGAGCAGTGCAGGTCCCTGTGCTCTCTCTTTTTTCCCTCCACTGAGAAACTGGCCATGCATCCCAGCCTGTTTGTCCATTTCTTACAGGGGAAAGCCTCCCTGCTCTTCTGCTGCCACCTTAGTTCCTTTAGGGATTGTTTTGCTGCTTGCCTTCAGGTTTGCTTTGAGGTGAGCCATAAGAAAGCTTGCAGGGTAGAAACCTTTCCAAACCTGTTTGCAATGTATTTGAATGATAATAATGGTCCTCTGCTTTGTCCTGCTGTGGGCTTGTCTTCAACTGATCAACTCCTGCACCTGAGGAGGAATAACCCCATGCATAAGCACGGTGTGCTGGAAAGCAGAAGGAGATGGAGCAGGGGTTCCTCATGGATGACAAGCTGTCCATGAGCCAACAGTGTGCCCTGGGAGCCAAGAAGGCCAATGGTATCCTGAGGTGCATTTGGAAGAACATTGTCAGCAAGCTAAGAAAGACATGGAGCTCTTTGAGGAGACCCAGCAGAGGGCTACAAAGAAGATTACAGGACTGGAACATCTCTCTTATGATGAAAGGCCTACAGAGTTGGGCCTGTTCAGCCTTGAGTGAATAAAGGGGATATTATCAGTGTCTATAAATATTGAAGGGAGGGTGTCAGAAGGATGGAGCCAGGCTCTTCTCACTGTTGCTGAGCAATAGGATAAGAGGCAATGGGCAGAAACTGATGCACAGGAAGTTCCACCTGAATATGAGGAAGAACTTCTTTACTGTGCAGGTGACTACTAGAACAGATCGTCCAGAAAGGTTGTGGATTCTCCCTCACTGGAGATATTCAAGAACCCTTAGACATAATCCTGTGCAACATGCTCTAGGATGACCCTGCTTGAGCAGGGAAGCTGGACCAGATGAATCACTGTGGTCCTTTCCAGCCTTACCCACTCTGATTCTGTGAGCTCATGGTCCTTCAGATTCTGATGCTCCCGTGGCTGAAAGAGAGACCATTAATTTTTGTGGCCATGGCAAATTGAACTTCACAATCTTTTCTGTCTTGTTGTGTATTTGCATTCAACCTGCCAGAAGCTGTGCTCTTTTTAAATTCCTTAGTTGGACGAGCCTTTGATACCCTTTCCTCCCTTGCCCTGCTGTTTAACCCAGTCAGCCTTTCAAAGGTCTTTTCCTGTGAGGAGGAATGTGCCTGTGCTGAGCCTCTCCAAAAGGGCATTTTTAACCAGTCCCTGTGCCACCCACACACAATTCATCTTTTTGGCTCTTTATCTCGTTTAGATTCCTTTGAATTAGTGTCTTCTTTGCAATGCCATTTCCTTTTCTCAAGGAAACACTGACAGGGTGGGCTTTTGCCATCCCTGCATGTATGTGATCGTCACCTTATGTGTGTGTTTTGGGTACCATTGGCCCAGAGGACAGAGCAAAGTGTTATGGCTCTGTTGTGGGTTCAGGGTTCAGGGACCAAGTCCTCCGTGCAAAATCCTCTCTAGCACCAGAAAGGTCATGTCAGCATCACACAGGGATATGGTCTGGAAACTTTGGTTTCAAAACTCCCTGGAGCCGCAGTAAGAACAGACCCTGGAGTTATTCTGCAAGCTAGAAATTCTCAGCAATGTTGTCATGAATTGCTTCAGGGAAGAGGTTGTCAAGCATTGGAACAGACTTCCCAGGTAGGTGGTGGAGTCACCATCCCCAGAGGCCTTCAAGAAATGACTGGATGTGGCACTTAGTGCTGTGGTCTAGTTGATAAGGTGGTGATTGCTCGAAGTCTGGACTCAATGATCTTGCAGGTCTTTTCTGCCCTAAATGATTCTGTGATTCTATGATTTCTCATCACTTACCCACCCCTGCCTCCCTCAGGAGGGGTCTATTTCTCTTCGTTCTGGACCCAGAGCTGTGAGGGTTGGCTGGTCCTGCCCTGCACCAAGTGCAGCAGACTTCCCTGTCTGCCTAGCAATGCCTGCTCTGTTGGAAGAGGAATGTTGCATCCAGTTGGAACCATGAGACCTCTTTCCATGGTCCTTTTGTAGAGAAATGGCTCTCCATCTGGCAAAAAAATGGCTGGATATCTGCAGAGGAAATGTGTATTGGGCCTTCATGCCCACGTTTGTGCAGCAGCTAGGCTGTCTTCCTTCGTAACTTTGTAACTTGCAATATTTGAGCCTGTTTTCCTGCCCTGAGCAGTCCCCCAGGACCAGCCATGCTGTGCCAAGAGTTTTCCCGCAACACTGATGTGCTCTTGTATGCTTGCAACAGACTCAAAGCACAAAGGTAAGACGTTCTAATGGCAAGCTGCACCATGGCTGGCAAGATTTACCAGACTGCTCTGTGGGACAGCATTGGTTTACCCTACAGGGATGTTCGCTATGTGCTGTTGGTCCTCGTGGGTCCTTTGGATACCAGACTGAGCGTAGTGAGCAGGGGCGGGATGGGAGTACCCTGAGGACCTTGTCCAGCTCTGTGTGTGGCTTCCTTTGGGTCTGCATGTTGAGGTTTGTGTTCCACTGCTCCCCAGCTGGCAGAGAGATTGGGTACCCAGATCAGGCAAGAGGAGAAAGGCCAGTGGGAAGAGCTCCAAGCCCGACAGTTCACCAGCTGCCTCCATCCCATTGCAGAGGCGAGGTGAGGCTGAGCTGGGGAGCTGCTTGCACTGGGATCAACCAGATGAGCAGGGGTCATACAGTATTAATTAAACATCTGGAGAGTCTGGCAGGAAGCCCACTTGATTATTCCTTGTGCTCAAGGATGCTTTCAGGATTCATTTCTCTCATGCCTCTCATCTTGGAGCTTCTTCCTTCTAGTGTGTCACCGTTTGCATAGCTCGGAGAGACTCTCCTTCTTGGGCCAGATGGAGAAACAGCTCTCCTAAATGTTAGGTCCCAGAGGTGTCCATCAATCATCAGACACAATATGGGCACCACAAGGTGGTGGGAAGGGCAAGGTGGGACAGAAAAACCAGGCTGAGGGTCACTGTGCTTCTTGTTAGGGCATTACCTGGAGCTGTATTTTGCAGTGTCCATCCGGGAGGCAAGTTGTATGTCTCTGGCTAGTTGCAGTGTTTGCAGTGTTTTGCCCCTGATGTTGGGCACAGCATGTCCAGGTGGGCAAAATATCTCCAGGGTTTCCTTTCCAGCACCTCCCAGACTCAGAAAGCAGCTGTTCCTCTGCTCCAGAATACATTTCCAGCCCTGTGCCCTAGATTGCTGTGAGGGTGTTGAGGCATTGGAAGAGGTTCCCCAAAGATGTTGTAGATGACCCATCCCTTGAAGTGTTTAAGGCCAGGTTAGATGGAGCTTTGAGCAACCTGGTTGAATGGAAGGTGTCCCTGTCCATGGCAGGGGGGTTGGAACAGGATGATCTCTAAGGTCCCTTCCAACCCAAGTCTTTCTATGATTATGTGATTCTATGATAAGCAGTTCTGCACAGGGTGGAGGGTTTTGTCCTTCCCTGTAACTACATCTATCTGTAACCCATTGGGCAAAGTTTCTCACTGCCTGCACTGAGGGCTTGGTGGCTGCTTGTAGCCTGGTGCCCCTTAGCTCTGCCACCAGCCTGCAGAGCGTGTCTTTGCATCATGCTCCTCCATCCTCCGAAGGGATGCTGGTGGCATCCTCTACCACTTCGATGAAGCCAAGAGGGCGGAAGGACCATGGTATGAGTGCAGCAAGCTCCTCTCTGAACTGTTAGTGCTGTCAGCAAAAATGAGGAAGATCAGCTGCTTGATACTGCAGTTGGAACTCTGAGGGTAGGTACAGAAGTGTGAAAAGCACTGGAGAAATACATCTGCTGCCTTGATCCTTCCTAAAGCTTAAATGGTACTGATAGGCTATAAGAAACAGTTAGCTTGCAATTAGTACATGGGAGGCACAATGAGATAATTAGCCACCAGTTAACAGGATGAATGTGACGGCCACATTCGCTGCTTACTGATGTTTGGCTAATTTGACATCAGCAGCCTTGTTAAGTGATTACGAATTACACAGGAGGTGCAACGAGCTGGATCTTGCTAACAAGGACGCGATGATGCGTGGCTTGCACCAGGGACAATATTGCTCCCAGGGTGACTGCCACTATCCCATATGGTTGTCATGTCCTCTTGCTTCTCCCTGCCCCAGCTGCTGTGAGGGCCATGCCAGGTCTGTTTGCTGGCCTTGACTCTGTGGAGAGGGAAAGCAGGCAGTCCAGCTCAGCAATGGCCCTCGGACCCTGGTGTCATGGTGAACAGTGCCAC
>NW_008686531.1:0-3278 GCF_000695815.1 Acanthisitta chloris
AGCGACGCGCGCTGCCTGGCGCTGCAGGTGAGCGGCGCGGGGCGCGCTCGGAAAGTCGCTGTTACAAACCTCTCTGCCCGCGGACGGATGGGTGAAAGGAGCACCGCATAGACCGAGGCTGCTCTTTCATCCTCGGCATTAACTTTGCTTGCGTGAAGGCTTTAATGAGAAATGTTTTTTCACCGGTGTAGCAGTTATGTAGCTAAGGGGTGGGCTGCAGTGAAAGTGTAGGGGACTTTAGTTTAACAAACCCAAGTGTATAATGCCACTCTTCTATTGCACACGCAGTCAGACAGTTCTATCCTGGCCATGCACCATTGCTGGTTTTTTTCCTAAAGTAAGAACTTTTGGATTCTTAGCTGCGCAAGCACATAGACAGTCTCGGTTATAAACACATCAGAAACATTAGAAGTGTGTTTTCTTCAGAGCATGGCCATCATTTAAAGTAAGTTCAGAGTTGGAGCCGGATCTGCCAGCAGGCTGATGAATAGTCTCTGGCTCCTCTGCAGAGTCTCATTAATTTTGGGGCTGGGTGCTGGCGGTTCTGCTCAAGTGGAACACATCCATACCTAGCAGCAGTTAAATTACTCTGGCATGAAATAGCATGGAACAGGCAAAGCAGTGAAGGGCAGCATCCACCGGTTGTTCTGGCAGGTCCGATCAGGTCAGATTTAATACCAACACAGCACTCATAGAACTCTGCTCCATGCCTGACATTAATTAGCATTAGCTGGCTGTCCCTCTTCACAACATTCAGCACGGCAGATGAAAGCCACTTTTACCGTTTTCATCTGAAAAGGGAGAGGAAATCAGAAGCAAAGTTGAAGTCCCCAGTCAAAGGCTCTAGAGAGAATCAGAAGAACAAAGACGAGAGCTCCGGAACCCACCCAGCTGCGCTCCACTCACTTCTTCTAAACAGGACTTAACTGGAGATATTTGTTTCGGGACACTCCTTGCCTTCTGAGGACAGATCATAGCAATGATATTAAAGCTATACAGAAATGAGTGCATGCGAGTAAAGGTCAGGGGAAGGCCAACAGGATAGACATCATGGTGGGAATCTGTTATAGACCACCCAACCAGGATGACCAGTCAGATGAAATTTTCTACAGACAGCTGGCAGAAGTCTCATGCTCACCAGTCCTTATACTTGTGAGTGACTTCAACTTGCCAGATGTCTGCTGAAAATACAGAACAGCAGAGAGGAATCAGTCTAGGAGGTTCCTGGAGTGTGTAGAAGACAGCTCCCTAATACAATGGGTAAATGAGCAAACAGAGGAGTTGCCCTGCTAGACCTGGTGTTTGAGAACAAAGAAGGACTGGTGGGCGAAGTGATGGTCGGTGGACATCTTGGCCATAGTGACCACAAAATGATAAAGCTTTCGATGGTGGGTGATGTAAGGAGGGCCAGCACCACAACTTCCACCTTGGACTTCTGGCAGGCACACTTTGACCTGTTCAGGACATAGATTGATGGAGTCCCTTGGGAGTCAGTGCTGAAGGGTTCAAGCAGTTCAAGAAGGCTGGGAGTGTTTTAAAAAAGAATTGTGAAACATTCAGGAGCAGCCTGTCCCTATGTGTAGGAAGTTAAGTCATTGAAGAAAAAGACCAGCCTGGTTAGACAGAGAACTTAGGCTGAATCTTAGGGAAAAAAAGAGAATGTATCGCCTCTGGAAGAAGAGTCAGGCATGTTGGGAAGACTGTAAGGTTGCCAAGAGGTCATGTAGGGAGAGGATTAGAAGGGCTAAAGCCCAACTAGAACCTGATTTGGCCATTAAGGTCAAAGACAACAAAAAAAGTTTTTATAAATACATTGGATGCAAAAGGAGGAGGGTCAAGTGTCCATCCACTGATAGATGCAGAGGGCAGTATAGTGACAAGGGATGACGATAAGGCAGAGATACTCAGTGCCTTCTTTGCCGCCGTCTTTAATGTCAAGACCAGTTGTCCTCACAATACCCAGCTCCTAGAGCTGGAAGTCGGTGATGGGGAAATGAGTGAAGCCCCCGTAATCCAGGAGGAGATAGTTAATGACTTGCTATGCCAATTGGATGCTCACAAGTCCATGGGCCCTGATGAGATCCACCCCAGGGTAATGAGGGAACAGTGTCAAGAACTTGCTAAACCACTTACAATCATCTCCCAGCAGCCCTTGGGTAACTGGAGTTCCAGCTGACTAGAAATTAGCAAATGTGACACCCATCTACAAGGAGGGGTGGAAGGAGGATCCAGGGAACTACAGGCCTGTAACCCTAACCTCGGTTCCAGGCAAGGTCATGGAGGAGGTCATCCTGAGTGCCATCACACAGCACATGCAAGGCAACCAGGGCATCAGGTCCAACCAACTGGGATTTATGAAAGGAAGGTCCTGTTTGACCAACCTGATCTCCTTCTCTGACAAAGTGACCTGCTTAGTGATGAAGGGGAGGCTGTGGATGTGCTCTCTCTGGATTTCAGCAAGGCATTTGACGCTGTCTCCCACAGCATACTGCTAGAAAAACTGGCTGCTCATAGCTTTGATGGGTAAAAAACTGGCTGATGGCCAGGCCCAGAGAGTTGTGGTGAATGAAGCTAAAGCCAAGTGGGGCCGGTCACTAGTGCTGTTCCTCAGAGCTCAGCATTGGGGCAAGTCCTGTTTAACATCTTTATTGATGATCTGGACGTGGGGCCTGAGTGACCCTTAGTAAATCCTGAGTGACCCTCAGTAAATTTGCAGAGTTGGCTGGGAGTTTTAATCTGCCTGAGGGAAGGAAAGCTCTACAGAGAGACCTGGACCGACTTGGTCAATGGACTGAGGACAATGAGGTTCAATAAGGCAAAGTGCTGGTCCTGCACTTGGGTCACAGCAACCCCATGCAGCGCTACAGGCTGGGGGAGGAGTGGCTCGAGTTGTTTGCCAGAAAGGGTCTTGGGAGTGCTGCTTGACAGTGGCTCAATATGAGCCAAGAGTGTGCCCAGGTGGCCAAGAAGGCCAATGGCATCTCGGCCTGTATCAAGAATTGTGTGTCCAGCAGGACTAGGGAAGTGATCATCCCCCTGTACTCAGCATTGGTGAGGCCACAGCTTGAGTGCAAACAGCACTGGAGCGAGTTCAGTGAAGGGCAGTGAGGCTCATAAAAGGTCTAGAACACATGAGGAACAGCTGAGGGAATTGGGTTTATTTAGCCTTGAGGAGAGAAAGCTCAGGGGTGACCTCACTGCTCTCAACCTGACAGGGGTTGTAGAGAGGTGAGGGATGGTCTCTCCTGCCATGGCTGCAGGGAGAGGACTAGAGGGAA
>NW_008686531.1:3511-22158 GCF_000695815.1 Acanthisitta chloris
ATAACCTAATGATGAGTAGTTTGAAAATTAAATTTATAGACACATATTAAAAGCTGCTTTCCAGAGATTGTTTTCTTGTCTCTGTATTTCACAAAAGTAAGTAGCTTGCTAGTTGCTGATCAGCTATGTGTGATTAAAGAAACCCAACAAAACACAATCCAGCCATTTTTGGTCTTGATTGAAATGTCAGTTGCTTTAAAACACATGAATTCCTCCCTGCTTTCTGCTCCTGGTCATTACAGGTAGGACTGCGGAAGAGCCATGCTAACCATAAGGAAGAGGGGACCTGTTTGATAGGGAGTGAGAGACCTCTAACCCAGAACCACTCCCAATCCAAGTGCCTTCAAAGTGTCCTGAAGGAAATGGAACTCATCCGGAGCTCCAGGGATGGGCAAATTGAAGAAGCAATCAGGTTCAATCAAGAGCTGGAAAGAGAGCTGAAGAGTTCTCAGGAAGCTCTGGTCAGTCTGGAAGACTGCAACCGTAACCTGAAGAGGGAACAAGCAGAAATGAGGAAGAAGGTTGAAGAGGCAAGACACGCCGTCCTGAACAGTCTTGGCAAAGTGAAGGAGCTAGAAGTGAAAGCTAATGAGGTGCCACATCTGCTAATATACATTCAGCAGCTGGAATCAGAACTGCAGCACTATAGGTAAGTTTGAGTCTGTCAAAAAATGCCTATAAAACCAGTATTGGAACACAAGTTACTTTGAAAATCACAGATTGTGGTGTATTAAATGTCTCCAAGTACATGTTGTGAAATCTAGCCAGAGGGAAATTAAGAGCTGCTTTTCCATTTTCTTGGTAAAGGATCCATAAGACAACCGGGAGCATTCAGTGGAAGGTAGGCCAAAGTAAGGGTGCTGACCTACAGAGAGCTGAAGTTACTCTCAAACACAGCAACAGAACTCAACATAGCAATGCTTCAAGAAAGCCCCAAACAAATTGCTGACAGTCCTTCAGAATCCATTTCCAACACACTTACTTTTTCCCTCATATCTCCTGCTCGTTAGGTCACATCCAGAGACAGCTGTAATCAGATGGCTGACACACCATTCCTTAGGAAAGCTCTTCAGCTTGTCATAGGAATTGGGGCAAAGCACACAAGGCCAATGGTTTTAAATTCTGCTGAGATTTCATTGCTTCTTCACTGACAGAATAGGTAATACTTCAGAAGAGAGAAGCTAAAACCACAAAATACAGCAGGAGTCTCAAAAGAATACATTATGCAGCAAAAGCCACTTTTGTAACAGCATAAATAGGTGTGTCCAGAAGTCAGAAAATTGGTCATGAATTTAATAGTTCACTGCTTTTGTTGGTTTTTATCTCAGAAAAACTTGGACTTACTGATGGTTGTTAAGTGTTAGGCATTTCTGCCCAAGTTTCAAATTGATCTCTGGAATAAAATCTAATTTATGTTTTCACTGACCCAAAACAAAGCCAACATTTATATATATTTTTACTAACTGTACTAAATCTGGTATTTTAATACGTTGTATATTCTGAACTCCTTGTCTCTTCCTAAACTTACACTTCCTCTGTTTGCTTATAAGAAGAATTCATAGTGAGTTATTTGTGGCTTGATAGCTATTGTACTGGTTTGTGAAGTGAGGCAATTCTAAAAATACCCATTTTATCCCATGTCATTCTGTAAGCATTGTCTATGTTAATACCTGTGTGGTTGCACAAGATAAAAGCATTTATTGAAATACCTATAGGATTTTAAAAACACTGCAAGGGCACATGATGTCCAAGACGACTGTCAATATCTGGATGAATAATACAACTCTTAGTGCTAAGAGGGATCAAAGTACTTGTGTAGTCTATCATGTTCTCCATGGCATAAGCACCAGGGACTTAAGATGAGTTCTTGTTCTGTAGAATTGCTTTTCCAATGTAGGATAAAAAAATCACCTTCAAACAGGAAGAGATGAACTAAGACAGTAAAGAATGTCAACTAGGCCATTCAGAGCAGGAACTTCTGTGGGATACATGGAAATAGTCTGAGCTTAAAAATGTAAATTACACATTCCTTGTAAGATAATCTTCATTCGTAATATCTATTTTTTTAATTGCATGTAAATTAAAATGATTGTAAAGCTCAGGAATGGTGCTGGACTGACCATTTGGGAACTACACCCCTTTTTTAGCCCTGTGGCATATTTAGTGGAGGACCAGGCAAGTTTGCATATGCAAGACCCTTTCAGATTCTCTCTTGACCATAAAGCACTTCCATCTCCCCATCCATGTAATTCGATTTAACAGCAGAGATGCTTAACGATGATTGTGACTTGCATGTCTGTGGTCATATTCCACTGTATGTGGAATACCACCATTCCAAATGATGGTATTCTAATGATGGTGCCCAAACCAGCAGAAAATAGTTAAGCATTGCAGAGCTCTGTGTTACTGTGGTGAGAGTACCAGTGTGGCTGTCTCTACCCCACACAGCCACCGGCATTGTAGTTTGTCCCACTCCCTTTCCTTGCTTACATTTGTGTTACAGACAGCACAAACTCCTTCTGCTCACAGACAATCACCTTCTGTTGTGCAGAAGTCCAAAACCCATGGGCATGTTTTGGGTGAGGTGCTGGAAGTGCATGGTGAAGAGAAGCTGATGAGTTGGCCAAGGTGCAGAGATGGAGGGACAGCTGCTATGTGCTGCAGGTTTCTGCCTGTCAACTGGCAAGTGCATTACGTGTAATGTTACTTAAGTCAGTCTGTAATTAAGTTAGTACTGCAGTGAGCAGTTTTCTCCATTGCCAAACACCACACAGAGTTTGTGAGCAGGATCTTGATTTGGCAAGAACTAATACTGCAACGTAGCAGTGGAGAGAAATGGGTGGGGATTTGAGTATACTGCAGAAAGCATTTAAGATTACAGGTATGTCTCATGAGAATTCACCTTAAGTGGCTTGTTATGCCACTGGTTTACTCCAGCTAGTCTAATTTCTTCCCGCAAGGATTATATTCAAGAGTGAGTCCAATCTATGAGCTTTACATGCTGTTCCTATTTATAGTTTCATATTTATAAAGGAAATGATTTCTTCTTTTAGGTTCAGATTTTCAAAGCTTTTTAAGCATCTAAATCTCACTTCTAGACCTTCATCTGATACCTGCTGGCTATCATTTAGATCTGGAATCACAACCATGATCTTACATTATAATCCCTAACTCAGGAAACAACACAGCTTGCATCTATTCAAGAAAGTATTTAAGTACCTGCAAGTGATTAAATGTTTTCCTAAATTGGAGTACATAATTACAATCACTTTTTCTGCCCACAGACTCATCCTCCTGCATATTTGTATGGCTTAAATATAGGTGAGTACAGAGGTTCCTGTGTCAGGGTTTGAAATGTCCCTCTGATGTCAGTAGGTTCCTAAACCAACCCAAGTGATCAAATAGTTCATAGATACTTCTTGTCTTGAGGTGCACATCCTATCCTTCCTAATATGGATGCATGTGTCAGGGTTTTGGCCCCTTTCTCCACCATTAGAAATCTGGAATGTCTTTCAGTTTTTACTTTAGGGATCAGCCTGTCAGTTTAGGGAGTCAGCTCAGATGCTTTAAAGGTGAAGTTCAAGACATTCCTTACTGAACAGCATGAGTTCAGCTCATTTTAGAGGAAGAAGATGTCAGAAGAAATTGTATATTTATCAGTGGTATTATATAAAAAGTGTGTAATTCACAATGTCTGGATACAGAAGAGTTTAGGAAGTCAGGCCAGTCCCATTTTCTTGCCTCCCAGGGAGTTATTCTCTTTTTGTACTGAGGCACTTGATTTCATTTTCCCAGGTATTTCCTGTTACAGTTGTTATTACTGAAGCTCAGCTGTTCCATTTTTGGACTGGTTGTCCAGTTTCTCAGGATGATATTGGGAACTGCTGTCATTCCCTCCCACCTTAGTGTCAATTGCACACTTGTAATATCTCTTTCAGAAACTGGAAGTCCAAATGAACACACTGGCAAGGTCCCAGGCTGGATTCTGGTGGCCCCCACTTGATAGACTCTATCTGAGAACAAATCATTAACAGCTATTCCCTAAACTCCTTTTTTTTTCCCCACTAAGTCTTGCTTCAGCTCAAGGTGACACCACTCATGTATTCTAATACAGTCCCATGATTTTTAAGTATTATTTATAAGAATGCCACATATAAAATGTTACTACAATAAAAATGTCACATCCACTGCTTCTTTTTATCCATTCAGCCATTTGCCCTGTCAGAAGAGGAAACTAGATTGGTTTGACGTGAATTGTTCTTGCCAAATACAAGTTGGCTCTGTTTACTATACTACATAGTAGGTGGCTTAGAAATTGATTACTTAATAAAGTTTACAGATTCTTTTTCTCTTTAATAGCACTGGAGGAAATAAAAGAATTTAACCCCCCTTTTTTTGATCCCTGTGTAACAAATAAAGAAGCCATTTAGAATTGAAGTAAGACTTCATAAGAGAGATGTTCACAGAGGGTTTGTATTGCTACATTAGCCAGCAGCACAGTAATTACATAGGTCAGTGGAAGGGGTCATAAAATACCAAAAATGCTTCCCATATGCATGGTCTGTCTCCCAAATTACTTAATTGTCCATCAGCATTTATATGTGTTAATGAGTAGGAATCCTTTTTGCATAGAATGCAGAGAGGCTTGTTCCATCCCCTCATATTCTCCTATAAATATGAAGTTTGAGGCCTCTAGCATAATTTTCTCCATTTATTTATTTCATCAGTGTTCAGTTTTCTAAAACGTTATGCTCTAGGTTAGCTTATATTGAAACTGGTTCAGTTTTCCTTTTCTTTCAGGAGACAGTATACTAATCTTTTCAATAATTTCTCAGGTTATCATTTACACTGTAAAACATGGACCAAACAGATCCAAATCAATAATCCAAGAGCAGGAGATGAATATGGAAATATTCCCAACAGATACAGAATCAGTTCCATTGAGTGAAGAAAGAAAAGCCCTAGGAAAGAAACACTAATGCACAAAAGAAGGTGTCTATAGTAGGTTATTTCCAGTTGGAATAATAATGCATGTTTTATATTTAGGCATTCTAGAACTGTTCTCCTATTTTTAAAATTTGTCCTTAAGTAAAGAAAACCTGAACAACTTCTGCTTGACTATTGTCGTCAGTACTAGCTGCTTGCTGGTTGTGAGGTGAAGTGCATGTTGGTCATTTATTTCAAGTGCACAAAATCTGAATGGAGGCTGTGGATGTTTATGTGCTGGAGCACAGAAAAGACTGGGCAGACCTGCAGATGAGAAGTACATCCTTGGACAAGAGCAGTGACAGGCAGGGAGCAGGGACTTATGGCAGTCAGTAGGAATGATGGCTGTCAAGGAACTGAGCTCACAGAGAGTGAAATGAAATGTTACTTTGCAGAGTCTCATTTGTAAAAGCACTCAGATTGTTTTGCATGAATGAATTCTGCTTGTACCTGATATTGTCTTCTACTTATGACTGTAAGAAGTGATGTGTTACATAGAAGTCTGCCAAAAACCCCACAGAACTTCAGATTTTTAAGTAATTAACAATGGCAGGTATGTTATGTTCCCATCATATAGAATCATAGAATCAACCTGGTGGGAAAAGACCTCAAAGATCATTGAGTCCAACCCTACTGTCATTACTAGACCATGGCAATAAGTACCACATCAGTCTCATGTTGAAAACCTCCAGGGATGGTGAATCCACCACCTCCCTGGGGAATCTTAGCCTACTGAATATGAATCTTAGACTACTGGCATGTCTCTAGTCATAGAAGAATTGTAAACTAAGTAAGCAAATCAGATTACTGCTCATTTGAGGCACTTTAAAGGAACATTTTGATTTCACAAAAAGGTATAATTGAGGGTATTGTTATAGATGGTAGAGAGAACTGTACAGAGCAATTTTAATATATTAACGTGTTTACATTACGTTAATACGGCACTGAAGGAAATGCATAGCATCTCTTTGTAAGGAAGGGCTAGTTTTATTTCAAATGCAAAAGTCTTTCTTTCTAGCATTAATAATACTTGCTTCCCATAACAATAGCAAAACCTTGACTTCAAATCCATTCAGATTGGTGCCAGTGGACTTATCCACAAGGCAGCTTGTACTTGTGTGCTGTGCTGTTGGAAGTGTAGCCTTTTTCCATGCTGGGCTCTTGGTTACACAGTGTTTATTCTTGGGAGACTTTCTCTGTTTTCTCACTAAATCCTCCTTTTCATCTGCCTGGCCTTATTTGCTGTGTGGGGAGTAAATCACCGGGAGCACAATGGCAGTGCCACACACAGGGACAGTGCCCATTCACCGGGGGGATGTGCTTTCGCTGCCTCCAGGCTTCCTCCCACAGCTCTGCGCGGGCACTGAGTGTTCCCTCTGGAGCTGTCCCTAGCAGCCTCCATGGCACACACCTTCCTGGAGATGGAGAGATGAAAGCACACTGCAAGCCCTGCTGCAGCCAGCGGAAACAAATCTATAGTCCAAGCCAAAGGAGTTAGTTCTGTCATCTCGTACACAGCATGCAGCTGCCTTTTAAGCTTTAGAAGCTTGTCTCCCTTGCTATTCAATGCACAATTTGAATCATGCTAACCTCTCCTACACCAGAGATATTACTTTTTTCTCAGAACGTGTGTAGTCAATGTCTCTGCAGCTACTGTCCCTTGAATTAGGGCCTGGAAACTCAGCCAGCAGCTTGGCGGCCCCCACAGTGACAGCTGTGCCCTTCCCTCCTTTGGGTGGCTGCCCTGGCTTTGTATAGTCTTTCCCCAAGATTATAGACACTATTGCTACAAAAAACTTTCTAGATGATACAACATAGCATCCATCTTGTCTTCTGCCAGCAAAAAAGAAGGTTTAGAGTTATGTTTGTATATGAAATTAAAGACAAAACTTACTCCCCCAGCACTTTTGAACCGTAGGGCTGGCGGTGCCCCCTCAGAAAGCATTTCTCCCCAACTGCTGGCTTGCTGTCATTGCAAGAACCAGCATCAAACAAACACGGTCTTAGCTCACAAACAGCCCTCAGCTGCAACCCTCTGGCGTGCTGGGGAGAGCTCCTGTGCGGCCCCTTTCTCCATCTCCCATTAGCAGTACAGCACTTGCTACCCAGGCACCATCTGCCCAGTGGCCTTAGCTCACTGCTGACAGGACATTGCTGCCTTGTGCTGCTGTTGTGCACAGTTAACCTCAATATCATCCATCTGACAGATCCTGATACTCCAGATCCCACTGCACAGAGATACGAGCACAGCAAACTGGGAGTGGAGTTATCAGCTTGACAAGACTGAGGCCTTTGCATCTCTCTTGACCTAAAAGCCAGCTAACATCGGTGTAGGAGAGCTGCATAAAAACAACAATTATTTATCAACAAGAAAAACACATCTGTAAGCCAAGAGTTTGTAGCCTGCTGTCACAAAGCATCACAGCTCAGGACGAGCCTCTCTGGGGAGGCAGGAGCACTGTTACATATTGCCTACACAGCCACACACTTGTTCTCTCATTGTTCGTTACACCAACCTGACAAGTTTGTAGCCACTTCTGTGCACAGGAGCACCTGCAGGAAAGGACCCTTGCCAGAGTGCCCCACCTCACTCAAAGGTCTCCGTGTGAGCAGGTCCCACCGTGCTGCTCATAATCCCCTGTAATCAGACCTGCTGGGTTCATTAGCAGCATTCCTTTGCTTACCAGAGTAACAAGAACATACTGGGTAATAAATCTTTAGCTGCATGGAAGGTGGCCAAACCTCCCTAACAGATGCTTTGAAGAGCTAGCAGGTCTTCTTAAAATGCACCTTTTCCTCAGGTCAGTTTTGTAACGCAGAGAGGCAATATATAACCTCAAAGTGCAATGTGTGGCTTTTATGTTTACCTCCCTGGATGTCAAAGGTATTGACAAAAACCCAAAGTAAAACCACCAAGGGTGAGATCCTGAGAGGATCAGGGTATTGACAAGTGTTTTGGTCAGGCACTTGAACACACATTTAAGTACTCCCAGACTCCACCAAGCCCCTCCAGAGATAAAGTTAAAACAACCAACCATATCTCAAGTGGGTTCAACATATGCCATTTTTGTGTCCATTCACAGGAGTTACTTTGAAAATCAAACACTGCCGATCGTCATCAGGCACAAGTAGAGAATTCTGCGTTCTTTTAAGCTTTTTGTTTTGCTGAAGGAATGAAAGGGAAGAAGTTTTATTTTTTATTTTCTTTGTAACGCCTGAAAATCAATTCATGAAAATGAGGAGAGGAGAAATTCTGCTAAAGCAATAAGAAGTGATTATTCACTCTTTGTTCCTCATCTCACTTTCCTTCAGGAGGCAAAAAGACAAGGTGGTTTGTAAGACAGATGCCAACAGCCCAAGTTTTCAAACTGTTCTGCTGAAACAGTCTGCCCTCAGAATATGGAAGGTTTAATGATCTGCCTTATCTCTTTAATATGTCCCAAAACAGAATGATGTAACAAGATGAGTGAAGTAGCTTACAATTGTTTGAGGGAAATTTGCGGATGTTATGCTTAAAAATCCCAAAACCAAACTCAACAAAAAGCCTTTTAAGTTTATAAACCAGAAAAAAAAGCATGGAATCATGAAATCTGGACCAGTTCACTCAAACCTGTCCTTGGCTTTGCAAGAAATATGTTCTGTTTGAGCAGCTTACTTCAAGCAGGGCTGTAAAAGAATTGGCCATCTAGAGAAAGAAACAATAGATGCACAGGCAACTATTGTATTTCATCATTACCTTCAATACTAAGAAAGCTCCTCCATGGAATAATAGCACTGGGAAAAATACCTAGAATAAATTAATTGACTCCATGACTTCCCTGGGAACTTGCCATAATGCAGACTCCCAGCCAAGCAAATTTCTTAAACCCCATCATCAGGACAGCACAGGTTAAATCACAAGATTGGAAATACCATCATGTTACTTAGGACACTGCCAGGAGCAGAGTCACACAGAGATAGACACTCAGTCTGTATTTAAAATTGCCTGGACTCTAAGCAGGTTGTGGGGTGAGCTAATAAATGTCACTGATATGAGGAAATACAGCATAGGCAATTTCTGTATTTTCAATACCATGAGACAGTTATTTAGGAGTCCTGCAAATATTTGTTCTGTTGTCTTGTCTGCTCACCAGAGTCAGAATTCCTGTTGAATCACTGCCCATGTTTACTGTACTGTTCTCTTCCCTTCATTCTCCAGTGTATTTTTTCAACTTTTATCAGCATCTCCTCTGCCTGCTTAGCAGAATGAGTAAACTCCAGATTGATATTTGCCTCTCTTATGCATGACTTAGGGTATTCTCTTTGTGACACTCAGCATGTTTCCCTGGATTTGCCTGGCCATCTGAATCTCAGCTATTCAGAACAGTAGCCTCTGAAAAAACCTAAGGCAAACTGCAGTCACGACCTAAGACAAATGCTGCCCTCAAACCAGAGAAAAACCTAGAAAAGAATGCCATGCATTATAAGTGACACAGATTAAATGCATCTGATTTTAAAGCTTCACATCCTGAGATAATCCCAAACTGGAATTAAATGCTTCTGATTTTAAATTTTAATCACATCCTGAGATAATCCCAAACTGGAAATTCAAACACAGACACAGATTCTGGAGGAAAGAGGGGAAGAAGGAGGGCAGGAGGATCAGCTGGTCAAAGTATTTGCTTCAGAATGTTACACAGAAGAGGCATTTTCACAATTCCAGATTTCTGATTTTAAATTTTAATCACATCCTGAGATAATCCCAAACTGGAAATTCAAACACAGACACAGATTCTGGAGGAAAGAGGGGAAGAAGGAGGGCAGGAGGATCAGCTGGTCAAAGTATTTGCTTCAGAATGTTACACAGAAGAGGCATTTTCACAATTCCAGATGTGAGATTCTGGGGGAAAGAGGGGAAGAAGGAGGGCAGGAGGATCAGCTGGTCAAAATATTTGCTTCAAAATGTTACAGAGAAGAGGCATTTTCACAATTCCAGATGTGGAACTATCTGTGTGCGTAAGCCAAGCAACCTGAAAGTTGTCAAAGACATCAAGAGGCTGGCTTTAGTTCAGAGACCAGTCTTTATCTTTGAAAAAAAAGGAATTTTTTTACATTTTAATACCTTTTCATAAGTCCTATCTGAAAACCTGACAAATTCTGATAAAAATAAATACATATGTGTGTCCTTGAAGGATCACAAAGTTGCAGCTCAACTTCAGAGACTGAAAACAAAGCACAGACTGAAGCTTGACCATTATTGCAGGTGTCTGTATCCCAGGATGTGTCTCTGTCTGTCCCCAGTGCCATTTCACATAGGAATGGATTTTATGCAAAAAGGAATGGTTGGCCAAGAAATGCCAAATTTAAGCTTTGTGCATGATTACTTCTGTGTAACAAGTAACTTCAGCCCTCAAGCCCTCACAGCATCATTCTTAAAACTACTCGAAAAATAAGGTGTAGAGGCTGTGACTAACTGTGTGTTGCAGTCCCTTCGTGTTTGTGGAGAAAAATGTTCCCTGAAGGGTGTCTGAGTGCTAATTGTCATCACACAACACATCATCCATTTCAAGAACAGAGGTGCCAAGTGTTAGGAATCAGATTTCAGTGGAAAGACCCCAAACCTTTCAATAAATCTACAGAATAAAAATCAGGCCCTGTGCTTTGTTTTGTGAAGAGTCTCTGTTCACAGCAGAATGTTTCAGGGAAGGTTCACGATGTCACATTAATCATAACACTGAAAAATCTGGTCTTCACAGCACATCTGCTCTGCTTTTACTCTCTGTACTTGACCCCTTCACACATCCTTGGCAGTAGTTCACATAACATGATAGTATCTGGAGCTGTGTATGGTGAGGTCAGCCAAGTTTAAAGCATAACATTATCGGGTTTAAGCTGAGCTCCAAGTACAGTATTTCACACTCCCAGAGCTGGTAGGTTTAAGGGGCACTGTTTAGCAGAAAATCACCCAACAGAAACATGAGCAATCAGAGCAAAGCCAGTGCTCATGAAAACTGCATAAAAGTAGGTTGTGTTACCCATTTCTGTGTCAGCAGACAGGCAAAGGTGGCATTTCCAACAGGGCATCTGCAACTGGGGGTACACCTGTGTTTATAGCAGTTTGGCTCAGTGGCCTGACAGACATGGCATGAAGGAGGTAAACAGACAGACCACTCTCACTTAGAGCCACTGCTCTGATTTCATGTAGACCCAGGCAAAGTACTCGATTCATCCTCCAAAAATACACTTTGAAAACAATTTAAACTAGTTGCATATTTAGGTGACATCAGGAAAGACTTCAAATAGGCAAAAATAAAAGGAAAAGAAGAAAAATTGTGGTATTTTATTTGGATAGTTTCTTGCTGGAGTGTTTTGATCTTTCCTATCTGAATAACATTGGTAAATCAAATTTCAAAATACCACTTTAAGACACAAAAAAAGAAATAAAATTAAATACTTGATTTTGGTTTCGGGTTGAAGAGGCAGTTTCCTTAGATGCAAAATATTTTTTGTTCAGATTTCTAATTCCAATATTTGAACTGTCATAAGCAAGATTTAATGAATTAATGAATGTACATGGCTTTGCTTAATTTCCAATTCTATCCACATTCCCCAAGGCCAATTCCTTCAGCAGAGGAAAAAGAATAAGAAAACCAAAAATAAGACTGCTGTTAGCTTATATTGTCAGCAAGACTCTGTCTGTGCTGCTGGAGCCCTGGCTGGGATGTGACAGGTTTCTCAGAAGCAAAAGTCTTTCAGCTGTGAAATACTCCCACCACTGGCAGGATATTCCTGGGCAAATGCACAGACTTTGAACAAAAGACCTTGCAGGGTAGCCAGGGGTTGGTACCTTTCAGAAAAGGTATGATTAATCTCTATACAGTGGAATTATACACTGGGTCTGTTCTTGTGCTGTCAATCTTACATTTGCTACTTTCCTCCCTCTCCTGTTGTTCCCTCCTTGCCTTGCTCTCTTTGGTTTGGGCATTTTTGTTCATCATGATTTACAGTTTCCAAATGATGCTTCAAATGCATTTCAAAATAGGAAACTTTAAAGAGTAAATAAATTTAAAGCTTTTTAGGTAAATACTATGCAGTTTATGAGCAATCTAAGCTCTGAATTCACATCAAAACATCATCACTGAAGATCCAAGATCCTGAGAGCTTTGAGGTTTTTAGACCTGTACTGCTTATAAATCAGAGGAACTGTCAATCCCTAAGGCTCGGCACTTATTGTGAAGCACTAAAAGTAATTTATACTTAAACTGCAGTTCTTCAACCTTAACAGTTAAGTCTCTGCTACTGCAAACAGCACTATCTTGCATCAAGCAAGTCTTTTCTTCTAGTTGGGGTACAGGTTGCTTTTAATCTAAATTACCTCTTTATTAAATGATGTTCTTTTTAGAACAGAAAATTATTAATGCTGGAAAGGCAGCAATTACTTCTTCCTCTTTCAAGCAGGGTGATCTTTCCTGTGGCAGGCTCCCATGGACTAGCTAAATTAATGGAGCTGTGTTCCACGAACAAGCATGACACACGGTGCAGAAGTCACCAGGAAGTAATTGATGTTTTGCTGCCTCATGTACTCAAGCCAAAACTTTAATTCTATTAATCTGCTTTTACCTATCATTATATACCAGAAACAAACAGCAAATAACCCCCAAACAAAGCCATGACTCCATAAGCAGAGCCCACAAAGACACCCTGAGCCCTCCAGTTTATCTAGTCAGTGCCTGGTAGGCAGAGCTGAACTGGTGATTTCTTCCCTTCATGGGGCTCTATAAAGAAAGAAAAGGCCATGGTGTGCAGGAGGGGGAAAGAAAGAGCAGTTCTGCTCATTACCGTGAAAAAGGAGCTGTCAAAGCATCACCTTCTTTCATCCTTCCTCCCTCCCCAGCCTTTTTCTGATCCAGGGAAGGGAAGCTTAAATCAAACAGTCAGAATGAATGATGAAACTGCACAGGCTGTACAAAACAAAACCAGGGCTGTTGGGAGCAGTAAAAGGGGGCCCAGCTGAGGCAGCAGGCAGAGCTCAGCTCTGGGTTTCCTTCATTTCATTGTGGCAAAGGCTGGTGCCTGCACAGCCAGGGTGGGCAGACAGCCCCCCTTCCTTTGGCAGCTCTAAACCTGCCTGTGAGGTTCCCGCATGGTCAAGGGGAACAGCAGTAATAGGATGTCCAGGGTAATGAGGATCTGAACTCTCCTCAGTCAGGCTGCAGAAAGGAGCAGAGTACTGGGTCAAAATAAAGTTTTGATGCTGGCACAAGAATGGGTAATTTTAATTCAATTCTGTGTTGGGGGAAGGATGGTGTAACTGCTTACAATAGGCAAGATGAACGTGAACTGGGAGAGCTGCTGAAATACAGAATAAAACCATGTACTGTATTGTTTTTAAAAGCAGGGTTATGAATTATCCATACAGAGGCCTGAGTACACTTTCAGGTGTTTGTTATTTTTGGTGAAGTTAAGCAAACTAATGCTTTTGAATTTTGGTTTGTCTTTTAACCAAGCTTAAAATGAAGCAACTTTTCTATGACAAAAGTCCTCCTAGGACCCTGGGAACATAGACTCCTTTGCCATGGTGTACAAAAATACCATTCCATTTTTCCATTACTTTATAAGTGAAACTGTAAAACCATGATCTGGCCCAGAATACAACATATAAAGTGCCAGGTCAGAGGTGAGAGCTATAAACCAGGTGTAAAACCTGATTTACATGGCTTAGATTGTGTATCCTTAAATCTAAAGGGCTTCCCCTCCCTCCCTGATGAAACAAATGCATACTGCATGCACTGTTAATGTACTTAGTGGGTGATATGCATTCTAGATTTTATATTTGTAAAAGACTAATTTGTGCTTAGAAAACTGGTACCCTGTCTTATGTTAAAACCCATGGTATATCAGGATGTTTCCATCTCATTAAAAGCTCTGCAGAGGAGACCATTGTTCAGGGGTGCATCTGAATTCATCTCAAAAGCAGTAAAGTTCCAGCTCAGTAATTTGATTCATGTCTCCACTAAAAGTGCATTTGAATCACAAAGCTTGGATTCAGATCAGATATCCACTGTCTGAGAGGGAGCTGGATACACAACTTCAGTTTTATCCTAGTTTCAGCCTTGATTGATAGTCTGCCTTGGAAACGTTTTGTTTGGGCTGTATTTTAGTTGGGGAAATAAGCTTTGTATCACATGGTAAGGAAAGCTACAACAATGTGATAATCATTTGATTTTTAGGCAAAATAATACTGAAAATAAACATTTAAAATTACTCAAGTAGTCAAGATATGGAAAACCAGGATCTACTGTGATAGATTGCAGAATAATCTTAGGACACTGAGTGACAAAATGATGGCATTTTGGGGGCAAAAAGCCCCAAACCCAACCTCAAACAACACTTCCAACTTCAGTGGAACAGATACAGTGATGGACTCTGAGATTATTGTAACTGCTGAAGAATTATCTATTCAAGCTTTATAACCCTAGCATTGTATCATCTGTTCAGTTGCTGACTTGTGAGATGAAAGCAAATATAGTATTAAAATTTATTAGGAAAGCAATAGAAAACAATACAAAGAAAATAATTATGCACGTTCACAGAACACCTGTATCAGAAAAAGGAAATTATGATCCTTTCACTAAAACTATTAAACTAGAGGAGGCATAGAAAAGGCAACAAGGGTGATAAAAAAGGCATGGAAACTATTTTAGCCTCTTGCAGATGTGGCAAACAGATAACCGAGGAGACATGTGAAATGGGTCTATAAAATTTTTATCAAGAAAATGAACAGAGAATAATTTTTCAGTGTCGCAGTGTAGGAACTATAAGTCAGCATGTGAAAGCAGGAGGCAGGTTCAGAGCAGATAAAGAAAAGTGATTCTTACACAGTGGGTAATGTAAGCTGTGGTCACCTAACAGCAAGGTGCTTGGTTTGGGGAAAGGTTACATGGATTAAGAAAGCAACTGAAATACCAATTTACAAAACCTCTTTACAGGCATTAAATAGAAAGATGACATCTCCATCTGAGTCACCATGGAAATCTACAGAAATACTGCAGAGTGAAAGGCCAGGGCAGGACTAAGGATGCAAAAGGGTACATGAATAGCAGGGGAAATGTATCTATAAGTATTGTCTCTGAGCTTTTAATATGTATAAGTTGATAAAGTAAGAGTTTGATTTTAGAAATATCTCTAACGTCACCTTGGCTTCATCTGCAGGAATTCTAGGTCATTGCTCTGAGAATCAAGCTTACCTAACAACTACAGTTTCAGAGGATCCACGTTCTAGGCTGAGCCACTACTCAGACTCCAGACCATAGCTTTGTTATTTCAGAAATCCATTGTTATAGAGGTTAATGTGTTATAGAGGTTAATGGCCAGAGCCAAAGGTATAAAATACAGGCTGTATCCTGAATGTGAGTCCTAGATCAATTGTTGGTTTTCCCTTCTAAACAACCACAGAAGTAGGCAGCTGTTACCCGTGTTAGTTACTACAATTACCTTTAAGATGGCTAAAGATCTCTAGACCCATAAATTTAGAGATGCTGTTTAACTCTTTTGTAGCAACCACCTCTCACTCGGATGCACAAATATCAGTGATACCTGGAGATTAGCAGTATTTAAAGTGGATTAACTGTTTCTGTGGTAAGAAGATTTTCTGAGCTACAGTGGTAAATATTAGCTAGAATCTGGGACAGTCTCCAAACCCTCTAGTTCAGTGTGAGAGCCAGAGTGGCTCTCAGCTTTAGCCAAAACGTCGTGCCTCCCCCGCCCCCGTCCCCGTTAGCAGCCTCTCATGGGATTTCTCACACACCCCTCACAAGCATCTGCTTGTGGGACATAATGAGTAGGATACAGGATTAGATAGCTGAAGAGTCCAACCAAAATCTGGTGTGACAAAACCCTGCACAAGTCCCTGCCTTTAGGTCACGCTTTCCCATTCTAGGCCCCTGAGGGATGCCTATTGTCCAGCCTCCAATCACTTCATTCATTTCCATTCAAACCCAGGGGCTCCCTGCAGAGCTGGAAACCAGCACACACTATTCAATGTAGATGTCAGGTTTTGTGTAAGAGACAGCCATACCAATATTGCAAGGAGCCTTTTTATCCCTCCATGCTTACAGCAAAATTTAATCTGAAAAGTTAGGTTTAGTGCTTCTGACATGCTGGCACAGCAAATATTTCTCCACGTAATTGAAAAAGATCATTTGTAAGAGTGTTGGCCCAGGCTGAGATCTGGGGGCAAGCAGAGTGTTTTCGAAATACTGCGTGTTTATCAGAAGGAAAACATGTACTTTAATATTTACATTCCTCTGGCCTTCGTGCTGTTTGCAGCTCTCTGTCACAGATGTGCACTACTATTTCTGTTCACATTTTCTCACTTCACTCCAAGTTGCTTGGGATGTGCATTATAAATATATGCATTATTGAAGATTCTGTTCAATAATTTAGAGGGCTCTATGACACCTTCCATTCACCATGTGTGAGGCCTATGCAAGTACCTCACCTCTGACCCATAAAAGCACTTTTAACTTGGTTTCTCACACTCTGTTGGGGCTGTCAGGGAGAGAAAATGGTGTTCCATAACCCTGGGAAGAAGGATTTTTCTCATTTCTAGTCCAGGTAGTCCTGAAATAGAAATACCACATTATATCTCACTGAAAAAAGGAATGAAGTGTTAATGAGGAATCTTCTTTTCCTTTAAACCCTCTGCAAGGATATAAGAATAGCCTGACTGTACAAATGGAAGAGAACCAGACAGGATAGCTGTGCTGTGAAACACAAAGCTTAAGCAGATTACCTGACACAAGTTATTAACTGCATGGCACACATTCAGCCCACTTGCATTACTCACTGAGTACATGAATGAAACACCTATTCCAAACATACACCAACAGCATTGCCTTGGGATACAAAGAGTTGGGTTTTCAATAGTACTACTGCTCCTGCAGCAGTGACTTGTCATTAATGTGTGTTCTAGGACCACTCAGACTGTACTGTTGGACTTACTTCAACCACTGTAATAATTCATGTCACCAGAACAATAACTCTTCTGGTTTAAATGGTAAGATGAGAAAGTAACTTTGTGTAATAGATCTTATTACTTTGTTCTGTGCAACTGTGGCCAAGGACTTATGTATATTTTGAACTCTGACATTCATGTTTATTATTTCAGAAATCTATTGTTATAGAGGTTACTGTGTTCTTGCCAGAGCCAAAGACATAAAATACAGGCTGTATCCTGAATATGAGTCCTAGATAAATGTATATATGATAAAGGAGCATGATGAAATTACCTGCTTAGATTATTAAGAAAATTCTCATCTAAAATCTATTCTCATCACTGTATGTCTTGGAGAAAACCGAGTGCTAGGAATTCTAAAGAACTCCATCATGAATATCAAATACAGACAATTTAAGAAGCAAGCAGTGATTTAGAAGAGTTACACTTGGACGAGATGATGGTTGTAGGTCCCTTCCAACTGAACTATTCTATTCTACAAGGAGAATTCATCTGTTTTTAAACACAGTCTTGCCATTCAGGAAATTTCATTTTTAAATTAAACCATGTTTTATTAGATTACAGGTCCAATCCCCACCAGGGGACAGGAGAAGTTTTCCTTTAGGGACTATTTTCTGCTTTTAACTTAAGGAACTTTTTTTCCATTCTTATTAATGCTATGCTGACAAATAAGTATAAATACGTAACAGCACTTGCTACTCTACTAAAACTTATGTATTGGTTTTGGTAGGTTTTATAGATGATGCTAAACTCAGTCCCTCAGAGCACTTTTCAAGTGCTCACAGGCCCACAGGGAATGAAAAAGCATTTAATTAAAATAACCTGGATTCCAGAGTGATTGCTCAGGGCATGACCCCATGTACTAGCTGAGATTGCTCTGGTGGCACTGTGGGATCTGGACTGGCATTAATTACACTTGCAGTTTCTAAGTTTTGATCTTGTTTTTATATGTCTTGTAGAAGACGAGTCAAATATGTTGTCTCAAAATGATGGTACTTTGATTTCAGCATTTCTTATAGAGGGCTAGAGAATCTCTTGGGGTACATCAGGTGTACTTTGGAGAGGTGGCAATCATCCCCAGGTCCTGCTGACACCTACAGCCCACGTGCAGCAGAAAGATTGAGTAGGTCTCACCTGTCTGTCAGCCACATGAAGTGAGGCAATCCAGAGGGCTCACAGAAGGTGCAGTACAATGATTATGTTTATTATTTAAAAGTAAACAAACAAGACCTAAAAATTTTAATGAATTGCAGGCACTGAATCTGTGGAAAGCTTTTAGGGATTCGAAAGTAAATATCTTTCAAGCTGGAATCTTATGAATGTGTTAAGAGATTGCTTCTGTAATAATGTAATGACATGAGAAGTCAACAAGAGCAGCACTGAACAGAGCAGCACTAGCATAACTGTGCTTCAAAATCCAGTTTTCCTTGTAGAAACCAACAAAACCTCTCAACTAAGCCTTTGTTCCAAGGGTGGGATATCTGAAAGCAAAATTTTGTCTGCCCAGATGCAGTACTTGCAATTCAATGGGACCAGAGCAGTAGACAGAGCCTGGAAATAGTGAGGCAGTCTTTCTTTAATCCTTGGTAAGAACTTTGAGGCCTTCTGATTCACTGTACTTAAGTATAGTCTGGTTATAAACTAGAACAAGAAGTGAGGGTGGTCT
>NW_008686531.1:22196-27846 GCF_000695815.1 Acanthisitta chloris
CCCATAATGTCCTAGGCTCTAACCCAGGCCAGGGCTAGTTCTCCAGTGTGCAAAGAGCCACAGTGAGGGAAAGGGAACACTCCACACATTTTAACCACAACAATATCAGTCTCAATGGGGAGGAATAGGACTGTCAAATAATGGGGGTCTGTGAAATGGGGAAATTGTTTAAATACTCAGATAAGGTTTTACATGTCCATACAGATAAGCTTTTATATGTCAGTTAAAACACCACCATTCTGTTTTGGAAGGACCCACTATAGCTGTCAGAGACAGAACAGTGGACAAGATGAAACAATGTAGTGTTGGTGGTCCCAAACTCTTATATCCATTTAAAGATCAATATATTTTTGTAGTCCTTACATTTTGTTTGGATTTCTGTAGCCTGTTATTATATGGAATGGTGATGTAACATCACGAATTTTACTCAAATCAGGCTCTAAGCAGCTTAAATCAAGCCATTGATACCATTTTCATCATAGCAAATTTGGGTTCTACATGATGAAGCTCCAACTTGTGGGTTTATCTCTGTTTAAGAAGGTACAAAAATTTGATTACCATTTTTATTACAGGAGCAACTGAAAATCCCAATAATAATTGGCTCTTCATTCAGTTTTATAAACAACCTCTGCTTCAGGTCACTTCTAAAATTCAAACTAGTCCTTCAGAAAACTGTCTTTGCTGTTTTGAAATACGATAAAAACTGGCCCAAGGTGAATGTCACATCATTCTGGGGTTCTCTGTAAACATTTGATCACTTCATTTAACTGTCACACAGGGCAGTGAGCCGGCAAAGACACATTTGCTATCAGTGTGTTCACAAATGCTCTAAATTCTCAAGTTGAGGGATTGGTTATATCACATAACAGTTATGTCGCTGGGTTTAGAATTGTACAGGGAAATCCTCAGTCCTTCTGCAACTTGGTCTAACTTCTTCTGGTTTTATTTTTACATAAGCAATGTGAAAGACAGGAAAACAATTCATTTCTTTGAAGTAGTATCACTAGCGAAATGGAGACAAACCCCTGTTTGATCTCCCAGTTCTTGAGCCAAAAGAATATAACAGCAGCAGAATTCAATTACAATCTCCTAAGCACAGAGGTGCTCCCTCTGAGATATCCAGGAAGTCACACTGATGTTGGCATGAGTAAGTCACATAAATCCTGTCCATACCAGTAGTACCGCCTCGTTATTTCATGAGCAATGGTGTCACTGTGCACTCTCTTCCTTGGTTTTGAAAATAAATACAGTTAGTTGCAGAAATAACAGACCCCAGAATTTCATATGTGATGGATATGGCTCTGCTGAGTTACCAGGGAAAGTAAGATACAAGGAGCAATACTGCAATTGTCTCCATCTGTAAACACAGGTTGGCCACAAATCAGTAGTGCAATGTGCATACAGCAGACACGTTCAACAAGCAGCTCTTGTTTATCAGCCCAGCTCTCAGTCCCACATCCAGCTACCAACTGCATCAGGAAAGTGATAATATACATTCAACTGAATAACAGTAGACTATCAATGGCAAATTACACATGGCCAGAAGAAACTATTTCCTAGAATCTTGCACAGTGTAGCTTGGAAAATGCATCAAATGAAGCATCTCCACAGAGTCCTATTGCCTGCACCTGATGAAAAGTCTGCCTGCAAGGAAGTCCTTTGACATAAAGGCAGGCCTGGAAGTTCTGCTGTGGGCCAAGATTTTGCAAAGCCCTTTACCAAACAGTAGCTATACACCCTGAAGTAACCTCTGATCCTGCATGGCCTTTCTAAGAACTGAAGTAAACAGTGGTCTTAAGGCGTACTGGGAACTTGTATGCATGCCATCGTGTCTCTCCTATCCCAATATGGACCCAAGATCCTAAATTCCCATTATCCTGATAGGTGTGTTTCACTAACAGTTTTTAAAGCAGCTGCCAGCAATATCACCACAAGATGCTCTCTCATCACTGGTATAGACACCTGAAGGCTGCTTGAGGCAGTGGTGCATGACGTGGGTTTAAAGTCATCTGAAATAGATCTGCATGTGGAATAGCTTTTCTTTCTGTTCCTAATGATGTGTTTGGGCTCTAACTGGAGATCTGGGAATGATCTGGCATTTTAAACAAATGCTTCTGCTAGAAAATCAAATTTATGCACCAGTTGGTTTTTATTACTGGCTTAGAGCCTTCACCTAAACTGGAGCCTGTCACTTCTCAAACCAGTATTAATAGTGGCCCTCACATCTGAAACTAAGGTCCTTTCTGTTCCCAGTAGGATGGGGGACCTGAAAATAAGCAGCATTTATCCTAAATATCCCAGTTCTGGCCAGGATCAGTGCAATTCAGTGAGCCTTTCCTAATGCAAACCAGACCTGTGCATGCTCATGGGATGCTGTCATTAATCCTTGGAGGACATAAATGTACAGCTGGCTTAATTTACTGCCAGCAGCTTGGTTTAATGGCCCTCCAGATATATGATGTTTAGTGTACTCATGCCCTGTTTCAAGGAATTTACAGTCCAAAAGGCAGGCAGAGCATGTTAAATCCTACCTTTAGCTGTTATTGGCAGCCCAATCACTGCAGAGCATGAGAACTCACTCACAGAGCACTGTCAGAGCCTCTCTGTTACTGAGCATGGCACACTGCAGAGCAGCAAGTGGTCACAGGTTGCACTTAGTACTTGGACTCACAACAATTGAGATCATTTTAAGAACCATAAATGATGGTTTGTAGGGAGAAGGGAACTCTGCTGATAAATCTCAGGCTTAACACTCCAACAGTGTTGCACTTTGCACGGACTATATTGATTTTCCCCTCATTTGGTTGTTTCAAGTATCTACAGTAAACAAACCCAAGAAATATCTACATTCACTACAAAGCCCTGCTACTGATTTTTCTAGTCTGTCACATCAGATGGAACAGTCTCTTGACAAACACCAGTCTGTTCAACAGTTTTAACTCAAGCAACAAATCGAAACCATGAGGCTTTATTGTGGGACTGAGCTGACAGAAACCCAGAACACTGCAGCGCATCACTCCTTTTCCTGCTCTTACCTCGAAGGGACTCTCTCAGATCTCCAAAGCCTTCTACACTCACTCTGATGGAAGCTTCAAAGAGAAGAATATACCATGCCTGAAATGTTTCCATGAAATCCTGGCATGTGGCTGCTATAGCTCTGGAAATTGAAACAGCAGCATTTCTAGCCCAGTAGTATGGATTGAAGAGATTTTTTTAAGATGCTTTTAGATTGTGAAGATTTTGAACTTCGATTTCATACACCTCTTGAAACATAATATGTCTAATTAAAAAGGCCTAGCAGTAAAACTCAGGCACATACTCTGCTTGCATTTTTTTACCATTTTACTGTTATAAATGAGCACAGAATATATTATCCCTAAGTTCTCAAAAACAAACAACATACTATGAAGGCCAAATCCATCTTCTTCCTGATGTTTGGCTTTATGAAATGTAAAAGTGACAGTAAAATTAAGCTCAAATTTCCTCTTAAGGAGTTACAAATGTAAGGGTTTCTTCCTCAAAAATTGTCATCCTACACATTGTATCTCCATTTTCTAATGGGTCACCTCCACCTTCCTAAGACTTCATAGGCTGAGAAGCTTCCCAATGCAGCCATCAATCAACTGGAACATTTTCCTGATGTGACTATACTTGCTTTGAACATGGAGAGTTACAAGTTCCCCCTTCCTTTTCAGTGCTTGCAGTAAAAAGCTAGAACAGCTCCATAACATTTGGAACTTCATGAGAGTTTGAAGATGGATCAGAAGGGATAAGTGTAAAGTTTCTAGGTCTTAATTAACAAATATTTCTGCATATCAAATTTTATCCTGATCTGTTTTCCTTCTAATGCATAAATCTCAGGATTTGAAACTGAATTGTAGAACATCAAAAAGTCAAGGGAAAAGATTAAATCTCATACTGGGGGCAAGAGGAATGGATTAGCATCAGAAAATTTGGGATCTCGTGCAAGACTGAGGCAGAAGAGAAGTTTTCCAAAAGAGTTGCCAGGACAATAAAATAGAAATAGCGATTACTATGTTGCAGAAGTTTCAATATTAGTCACCTGCTGTCAACTAAAATGAAAAGCTAAATACATTGATATAAATACCTGAGGTTTTTAGTTCTACTACAGCCCTATGCTGTTAAATTTAATCATTGTTTTTACACTAAGATAATACAACAGATATCACCTACTGCTTCTAACAACCACATTTATTTTAAGTCTTCCTCCTACTGCTAGGTTACAGAAAACTTTTGAGAACTGCTTCCTGTTTTTCATACAGATTTCCCTCTTTTCCTGTGGAAATCTATTGAGGAAACTCTATGAAAACAAGAGGAAGTATCTGTTTCTAAATCCCTGTAAGACTGTCCCAAAAGAATCTTCTTTATCCAGTGTGGGGCTCCTGCTGAGAGCAGAGGCTGCATGTGGTGGGAGTCACACTGTGTCCCACCGAGGGGTCTGGGAGCCCTCAGACAGCTCAGACACAGCTGGGCTGAAGTGTGGAGAGAGTCCAGTACAGAGGGGAAAAAACTGCAATTAAGCATTTAAAAAAAAAAAGGGTAAAAAGAAAAAAGAGAGAAGCAAGGAGCCAAAGCCTTTTGTTTGAGTAATTTAGAGTAACGATTGGGAAAACAGGAATCCTGCTTACCCAACTTCTCTATGAGGAATTTTCCTGCTAACAACATCCATCTTTCTCCTTCATCTCACTTATTAGGCTCTTCTACTTGAGAGGAGCCATAGGGCTGCACTACAGCCTGTGATGGCCACATATGACCATTTTTCAGGGAGTACAACACTATAGTACTGAGCCATGTGGGATTAAAGATCTTACCTCCATAATATTCCTTTTTAATAACCTACATTATGTAATACCCTAAACATACAGCAGCCAAAACAGAATCACTCACAGAATTGTGGTCAATTATCTTTAAGGTCTCTCTGATTTGCTTTAGACATGAAAGTTTCTAGACTGTGGAGCTAGAAATCCAAAACAAAAGTAGAAAACCTACTTAATGTATTGCAATATTATTTAGTGCCTCTTTCTGGTTTCTGACAGCCTGCTAGGCTCCAACAAACCTGGGCAGCATATCCTCCCCAAGTACTGCACTTCTCAAACAGAAACGGAGCCACAGGCAGTGTCAGAGCATGAAAGGTGTTTCAATTTTTCACACCCTCATTAAATTATCTGTATGCGATTTCCAGGGCAGTGACTACTTGCACAATCAAGTTTTCTGCCTGTTCAGTTAAAATGTGGGTGAAAAAAATGGGCAGTGGGGCAGGGGGAAGGAATGAGACAGAAACATTTCAGTTGCACCTTTTTTCCTCTGCTTTAATAGTTGAATTAATTTATGATGACTTTTTACAAGTGCTCAGTGATGCTGCATACAACCACCCTGCAAATTCCAGGTGATTCTGATAGAAGAGAGGGGAGTACTTCCCAGAGGAGCACTAAAGGTTGCCTAAGCCCCATGTGAATCACATCTTTATGCTATTAAATCATCATGGAAATGAATACAGTATAATCATATGACAGAAACTGAAAAATGGCCTATAAAGCAAAAGCTTGAGGAAAGCTTTAAATGAACTTGTATAAACCATAACCTGAACTTGGATCAAGTGAACTATTTGAAAATGGTAGCACTGAAATCT
>NW_008686531.1:27871-55952 GCF_000695815.1 Acanthisitta chloris
TTATGTAAGGATTGCAACCAATATAATGAAATTAAACTGAAATTAAATTGGGTTTATATCAATAAGAATATAGATTTGGCTAAAATTATGGACCTGTTGAAGTAGTCTGCTGTAGTAGAAAGAAATTATGTAAACTTAGATTAAGTGAATTTGGTGATAAATACAAAGCTAAGGTGTTTGCACTGAGGTTCATCAGATAGGGGGGTGCTGATAAGACAAGCAGAGGACCAGCCACAGAGAAAGGAGATGAGTCAGTGCTAGAAATCAGTTCCACAGGGAATAGCTACATATGCTCACATTACATTTCTGTCTTTGGCTTTTTGACCTCCAAATAATGTTTCTTATTCGACCATACCACCAATAAAAAGCAAAGTAGAAGCTACTGTATTTGCTATGAAGATATATCTCGTATCCTAACAAATACACTAGGCCACATTGCCTGGTCTCTCTGAGCTGGCAAATAGCTTATAAATACCTACAAAAGAAAATAATTAGTTTGGAATTACTCTAAAGGCAGGATTATTTTTCAGTCACCTACCAGAACTATAAAGGCTTCAATCAGGCAAAGGACATGCTGCTTTCAGGAAACTTAGAACTATTTCAAAAAGCCATCAAATAGCAGGCACAGAGCTCAAGTATGAAGGAACATGCAGAACGTTACAGCATCTAACAGAGAAACAGCACTCCAAATCTCTGAGGATGTTTTTACAAACAACAGTAAAACAGCAAAAACAGCAGTATGAGGTAATTGTTCTTGTTTCCTGATACAGGATCTGAGGGACATGGAATCTGTGACTTCCCCACGTTCACAGCAGAGAGCTGCTGGCACTGACACCTCAGGCTCAGCTCTCACAGTGACTCGGTGTTCCCTTTGCACTGGGCTCAGCAGTAACCACAGCACAGCTCTCCTATGGGGAGCACTGGGACCTTGCAGGGATCAAACTGGACAGGCCTTAACACAACTGTCCTCAGAAAGCTCAACAGTTATCCAACTTAGATGCAAAACTGATGGTTGTGGACCCTCCTGTTAACATACATGAATGTCCTGTTTTCCCAAATACCTAGTAAGAGCTGGTCAGAAATAACTCACAGCCAGCTTAAGGAACACTGTTGCTGTTAAATGAGACCTCTTCCTTTTCTCACTCCAAATCCATGAGGCTCTAAATCTGTGAAGTTCTGAAATAAATCCTGAAGGACTTTACATGCCAGTAAATAGGTCCTTTCAGAGTCTGTACCGTGCTTGGTGATATCTGCAGGTCTGCATACATCAAAACACACTGACAAACAGAACTTTGTCAGATGATTTAAGCTCTCAGAGTTGAATTCAGTAGGATCTTCACCCTGCTGCTATGTGCTCCCTGGCTGTTAGGAAGAACACATTTCTTTATCCAGGAGACGTTAAAAGGCTCACTGGACATTTGATCATTACTGACATTCCTTCTGCTATCTCCTGTGTGCTAGGGTGTTTCTTGGGGATTAAAGAGCACACGTCTACGTGAAGGAACACACGATGGGGGTTGGTTGTTATACAAGCAATGGCAGAAGGAAATGATCTGCAGGACCACAGCTCTGCTGCTCTTTATCTGGCTTGCATGTTTTATGTCAAATATCTTGGTTAGAGCAGTCGGTGCTTTAGAACACTATATTTTAGTTATAAGTTTTTGATTACAGGCTTTGGAGCATCTTGCTGTAAAATACAAGTCAAGATACCAGGAGAGAGAGAATTCTAAAAATATAAGTTTGGAAAGCAGGAAGGACAAGTAGACTTAGAATATACACACACAATTCTTGTATGGTGGGGAAATGTGTGTGTGTTTGTTTTCGCATGCCTCTGTCGCTATTCCCTATGGACTGGACTAAAAGCAGATCTCAGGAAGTGTCCTGGGAGCAGTTTCACCAATGGGACTGTCCACCTGATAAGAAACAAAGAGGACTGGAAATCACAGAATACCAGGTTGGAAGGGACCTAAAGGATCAGCTGGTCCAACCTTTCTTAGCAAAATCATGGTCTGAAGTGAGAATTTGTTCTCACATAAGCTTCAGCATCCCTCATCCCCATGTTCCTGATAGCCTGGAGAAGCAGATTATTTGCTCTGCTCATCTGAAATGGATTTGTAACATGTCAATACAAAGTCTCCAGAAAACTCCAGGCAGAAGGACCTATGTCCTGTCCTAGAGTGGGGTTGGAGGATGTTGACCTGAGGAAGGGCACCCAAGAGACAAAGTGTCTTGTGGAAAGCAGCCTGGCACAGCCCCAAGCTCTGAGGACACAGCCAGCAGGCTGGATCCAACCACTGGCAATGCCCTCGGCCCTCTCTTCTGTGGTAGCTGGGAAAGAACTGTTAGGGCAAACAGCTGAAATGGCTGTCAAGGCATGGTGTGAAGACCACCAGCAGAAGTCTTCTTAACTTACCTGCACATAGGCAGGTACTCTGAGTTCCTGCTGCACACACATGGCCTATTAGGAAGGTCCACCAAAGGGTATTTGCTCTCTGGGCTGAGAGGGTTTAACCATGTTGGTGTGACAGGGAAGTGCCATTATTTAACCAGCAGTCAGGGAGTCTGTACAATAGTGAATAAAGCCCTTCTGGTCCCTCAGCTGTCCCTGAGTATTGTCTTAACACATGGGCTGCTCTGCTGCTCAGCATTATTGGGGGTTCTAACACGAGTCCCAAATCCACAAAGGATCTTGTGGGCTCTTGGAAAAATTCTGACATTGCTAGCTTAGCACAAACTTCAGTTATACTAAATTAATTGTTCCACTGTGGAAGGAAGGGAGACTCAAAATCGAGCTGTGTAACAGATAAGAAGAGGGAACAATGGATCTATGACTTCCAAATCCAGGATTAGGAGGAAAATTGAGTCCAGGTTATTAATTCAGATTTTGAAGAAATTTTGGGCCACCTTCAGCAAATAGCTTTTGTGTTAATAGTTCAGTCAAGAACAAATGACACATGAACTTGTCTAGCTTTATTTAGGTCTGTGCTGTGTGCCTGCAAACTGCAGGCTTCCAGTGCAGATATCTGAACTCCTAGCTAACAGGGTGTGGCAATAGAGTTCTTTTCCAGATGTTATTCCACTGGAATAAACATTTCCTCTGTTTTGTCACAAACGAATTCATTAAGAGGCAGGAATATCTGAATGATATAATTCCAGAATGATGTATGTTTCTCCTGGATGATGCAGTACTATTAACTACAAAATACCCCACACGGAGCAAGGAGCAGTTTGGTTCATCACAGATACACTCATGAATACTGCCATGCAATATAATCTCTTGCTAGGTGCAGGATTTATAAAAGCACTATAATTAATTCATCTGCTTAGCCTAATTATCAAATGTGATCTTCCATGGAGCAGCCCAAATGACTAATAAGTTTATTAAGAATGGTAATCTAAAGTTTCAAGGCCAGAAAAGTTGAAGGAAAACAGCAAAGAGTGAGACTAAGAGATCTTGAGCTGCTTTTCAGAGCTGAAAGGAATGTATTCTGTAAGTCACAGAATGAGATCTGCCCATGCAGTTTGAATTTGGCTTCCTTAATCATTTACTTGTAAGAAATATATGCATGCATAAGTGTGTGTCCATGCATAAGAGCTCCTATTTTGTACTTAGTCAGGTCTTGCCTAATTCACTGATATTTATCTTAACTGCAAATGTGGCCTTAACTGATACGCTGAAAAGGAATGATTCAGTTGTTAGCATGCTCTCCATCACAGTATAATATACCAGACTAGAAAGAGTACATTCAAAATTTTGTGCTGGTTTTGGGTTCCCCCTCTGACTGATCTACTCATTCCCAGTACCTGTTAATTCCAGGCAAACCACACAAGTGGTAACTTCCAGGCTCCCATGCTCCAGGTGCAGTTCTCATGCCCCATAGTCTCCAATTTCGTGGCACAAAAGAAAAATAAAAATCAGGACCGAGTTATTGTCTGTACACATGCAACAAGGTATGTCTAGAGAGTCTAACTGAAGTAGTTTGCCTGGCATTGTGCAGAGTCTCTGGCAGAGACAGGAGTACAATCTTCTTCCTCAAAGGAGAATCGAGTTGCTTTGGCAGGGACACTCTCCATTCTGCCCCAGTGTGCCTCGCTTGACTTGCTCCTTGTAGCTTCCTCAGTAAATGAGAAAGGAAACTCATGGCAAAATTTTCTTCTCTCTAAAGCCGTTGTCCATCCACAGAAATCATTCATCACCTGCCTTGAATGAGGCAAAGGTCACACAGGTAAAACAGACTGGGATTTCACAAACAACTGTATTGTAGTGCATGTGCTCCAGGGGTTAAGGCAACCTCCAGACATCGTGTGAGCTGAGAACCTTAAAAAAAACCAAATACACTTAAAACACAGGAATTTGCACCAGGTAGCATCATCACATCTGTGTTTTCCACCAACAGGGGCAGGTTCCCTACATTCTCTGCATAGATTTCTGTTCTGAGTTAACCAAGCAGCTGACAGCCCAGTAAATTACCATCCTGCATGTGGACCTGCAGTGGGAGAGGGGGGAGAAACTAATTTTTGCATGGTTTTCCCAAACATTTACTGATAGGGAGTAAGGGCAAGACTTTCAGAACTTGGATAGCATTCCAAGTTTTAACAGGGAGCATGTTTGTCCATCAAACGCTTCTTTTTCTGCATATTTCATCTCCTGTCCTGTTATCTCTACCCCAATCCTGTCTTCTTTCTCCATGTTCAAGTCTGCTGTTGCTGTAATTCCCATTCTTACTTTAACCACTGTGCCTCTTCAGGGTGTAACTCAATCCCATGTTTCCATCAGCAAGTAGGAAAACCTAATTGAAATGTTTCTCCTCCCACTTGCTCCTATTGCAGCCCTACATTCTGCCATCCCCTGAAAGATAAAACCCTTAGGGCTATGCTTTGATTCAAATGCTAAAGTTCTCTCCAGAAATAAGAGAGAGATGAGATATTTGAAACACAGACAAAGTTCATACAAGGACCTTTAGAAATTCCTTTGCTTCTGTTACTGTTGCTTGCCTGAACACTGAAAGATCATCCTAAGAAACATTTGGATTGTGAGACATTCAACCCAAATGGCATGGCTAAGCAATATGCAATGAAAGATCTTTGCATCTAAATCTTTGAGAACCAAAACCATCAGGAACACCAATGGACCACCCAGGGAATGCATTTTTCTAACCTGATCTCTGATATTAAGCAGCAGAGTATCAAGAAAGCAGCCAACAAATGAACAACAAAGATCTGTACTAAGGGCAGGTAATCTCTGAAAAAAGATTCCCCCGAACAGTCTGAACTCAAGAAGTTACTTTTTGGAATGGGACACTGTGGACAATAAAAGGCACATTTCCATTCTGTAATTTCATTACATCTGCACAAAGATTTGTGCTGTCTCAAAAGGGCTCAAAATCATTGTGGGAAAAGCACTGCAGGGCAGCAAGGTGTAGCTGCTATGTATGTCAGCACTATGCCAAGATTTGCCTGTTCGTATCCAATGTGCAGAAAGATGGAAAGATTCTGCAAGAAAACACATGACCATCAGCTAAATGTTTTTTTTCTAGAGGATGGTGATTTTTGGCAAGCAAATGAAAATCATCAGCCAATAGCAGGAAACCTCCCAGAACTGTACCCAGTGCTATAGAGGCTCTTTAACTACTAATCTCTCATTGCTTCAGTATAACCCCAGAATACTTAGTCATCTTTAGTATAGCCAGTAAAAATTCATACTTTTCAAAATTTTTACTTAATGCTTTATAGCTCAAGCCTTTTAAAACCTGAGGTTAAACAATTGAAATGCTGAACTGATCACAGAAAATTAATTCATAAGATTCTGTTGGAGAGGAGTTCACAGCTCACAGCACCAACCCAAGACAGACATATTCAGGAAACCCACAGACACTTAGCTCCAATGTGAAAACATATTTGATCTCAATGGTTAGTGAAAAGTCATAAATAAATAAAAAATATGCACACTTTCTAAACTCTGCAATTCCCTGGAGGGGATAAGCCAGAACTGAAGCCATTCTGAGTTCCTAAACTCTTACAGTTTGGATAAAAATCATACAAAAATTAAAACCACACCTAATTTTGCTTAAAAAACACAAGTCATACACTTCGAAAATGAAGTATAACTTACTTTGTATAACAATAGTCAGGGCAGTGTACATACACAGCTGTTTGACCTGCTCCACATAAGTCTCTACAAGAGACAAGTTAAAGGTCTATGAAAGCAAAGGTGGTAATTCCTTACAGTTACTTTATGATTAGTCAGAAATTATTTAAGTTCAGGATTTGTTTAGCACCAGAAGCAGGTGGGGCTTGCTGCAGTTAGATGTTTCCATAACAATACAGGAGAGCCAATTAAAAGCCAATTAGTCATGGACATTACTTTAAGGTCCAGTACTTTGCAAACTCTCCCTCTTCCATTTTCCTCCTCTGGAGCTGCCCATTATGCTCAGCACAAAGGCTCTGAAATGACTGTGTGCTGTTTGCCTGTCTCCATGGAAGCTTTGCCACACTGCACCATACACAAATGCTTCCCAGGCACCTTCAGCACTGCTTCCCCCTCTGATCTTTGCCCTAAACAAATGTGCTGTTTATTCACTCTTCTTCTCAGTTATGAAGACCCATTGGATGCTGTATGAATACTAATGAGAAAAGAATTAAACCTGTGTTTAAGAATGAGTGAGGATTCCTGCTTTCAGTATTTACCATGACAGCTCTTCTTTGAATCCCAAAACCTCTGTCATTTGGAAATTAAGAGTGCAGATCTGGCATTAAAGAAAATAAAGAGCTTCCAGACAGGAAAAAAAAATGACCTAGTGGTTAAATCACATGATGATAAATCAGGAAATCATGGTGTTTCATTGTTCTGCTACCAAAGAACACCACTGTGACTCCATCCATGCCTCCATCATCTCCCTTGAAAACAAGGATGAAATCCTGTGTACTCCAACAATGAGAACTAAGCAACCTTAAGAAATTAGACCTTCTGTACTGTGTAGATGAATCTACTTTACAGGCCAAAAACCAGAGAAAATCCAGTCAGAAATGTGACATACCCTCCAAAGTGAATGCAGGATCCCCTGTCAATGCAAAACTGAAAGAAGGAAACAGCCTCTTTCTTCCAATAGGCAGGAAAGATCCATTAATATCCTCAATGCTGTTCTTGTTCCATGAGACATTTCTGATTAGAACCTGCTGCAATCCATCTCATGTCTCGTTTCTAGCTAGATTAAAGGAGTGCCAAATTTTGCCCTTGCAGTCACATGAGCAGTAATAGCAGCCCCTTTGCCCCTCACAATTTCTGTGTGGCCAAAAAGCTCTCTAGCTCTGCCTCCTGATCTTTGGCACCAAACTTGGCAGATTACTGCCTTAAACTGGGTTTGGACAACATGATTGAAAACCAAAGGTGTTTATAGATCCTTCTTTAGGATGTCTATTGCACGGACACCCCCCTCCTTTTACCTCTGTCACTAGGCTGTGGGTCCTGTCCTTTCCTGTCACCTTCCCTGGGCACTACTGTTGCTAAGCCAGTGCCCAGCATCACATTATACATCACTTGTGGCAAGACATACCAAAACAACAAATGTCCTGTTGTATAATTTCCAACAGATGCTTGACATTATGTAGTAGTTGATCAAATATAAAATCCCTTGGGTTTTGTTACGTTTCCATACCTACTCATGCTGCTGCTTGCTTTTCTTCTTCACTTCTATCTGGCTTTGAAATTCCACTTGCCTGGCCACATGTTCCTTCACAGACACTTAAAAATCTGTGCTCTTCCTAAACATCTTGATATCATTTCCATGCATGGGTCAAGAAAAGAAGGCTGTATCTTCATCTGCCTTTTTAGTTAGGTGTAAGGTACACTAATTTTGCTGTACTGCTTCTGTTGAGGAAACTGAGGCACAATGCAATTTGATGTAAATGATAGAGCCTGTGCCAGAACCAAGATTTAAATTCTGGAGCACCTGGGTCTGGAAACCCTAACTGTAAACATTAATTTCTTTGAAGTTTCCCACATGAACATCTCCAGAGAAGACAGACAGTGCTGCGTTTAATCCATACATTGGGCACAGCCCTAACAAAACTCACTGCCTGTGTGGGTCCCTCAATTTCACCACATTAGGACAGAGCTGATGAAGTCAAGAAAATTGCTGTAGAATAATCAGTTTGTACTTTCTATTTCATCAACTAATTATAAGTTCCTTTACAAGAACTACAGAGAAGTGAAAGTTAGTATTTCAGTCCGTCGTGAATCTCATCGAAGTAGAGAGTCTTCTATTCTAAATCCTGAATTATAAGGGAGGGATTGTTTTTTCCCCATCAAACTTCTTAATGTTCCTTGGACTGCACACTTAGTTGACACCAGACTGCCAGATGTCAGAAATTAATACCACCAGCAGATCTCCTGATAAACATCACAGCCTTTACCCACACTTGCTAGCAGAGATTGTCATGATGATTGACTACTCTCAATGTTTTATGGATTAAAATCTTAACCAACTCCACCACTGCAATGAACAGTCACCATCTCTGCATTATGTGAACTAACACTAGAAATCTCTGGGATCCAAACAGATCTAAGTTGTACTGAAGCTCGAAACTAAGAACAACCTGCACAATACGAGCTACCGTGGTCAAGAAATTGTAAAGGATTCTTACTGAGTACCAGACCCAAAAATATTTTTGTTTCCAAGATGAAGGAAATTTATATTTTATCTTCCTGAAATATGCCATATTCTTGTGAAAGGAATATCCCACAGTAGCTCTCCAGAACACTGAGCTCTGTGATGCTTCCCAGAGCCCCATTCGGAATGCCCAGGCTTAACAGGGTGTTTGACTTGTGCACTACTCTACAATTATTTTTCCCAGAACTAATGGAACTGAATGACTATCCAGGCTCCATTCTGGGGACTATTTCTCTTGACTTTAGGGGAAATCCAATTGTTGCTAAGCTAAATAATGCCATAAATTGCAGATCAAATAGGTCACTAGTTTTTCATGCAGACAGCTCTACTCAAGGGGGTAAAGCATGTGCTGGTTGCTAAGCAAAGTTTAGCTCAGCTTCGGCCCTACAGATGTTTTCAAATACTGACTTCTGTTGTTAAATTCATGATCTTGTTTTCTTCATATACTTTCACAAGCACCAAGGGAACTAACTTGGTGTGGCTCTTGAGGAGCTGAGAGCAGCTGTGGCAGATTAAACAAAAGCTCTCTGCAATGCTGATCTCTAACTTGGCATCAGCTGTTCTATTACTGCAGCTGAAGTTCTGTTTCTAGCTGTGGCTGAATTTACAGGCAGGAAAAATGTCAAAGATTTGTACAAACGTGATATACAACTTGTGTCAGGAGGACCAATTTGCTGAGTGTTTTAACTCTCACTTTTTGTTGACTGTTTAATGGATTAAGTAAAAGGAATGTTCAATATTCACCAGAACAAAATTAATCTTAGGAACAATTCTGATGAAACTTAATTTACTGTAAAACTCCTGCATTTGGTTTGTTTTCTTCCTCATGTAGATTCTTTGTGAACAACATGACAACTTCTGCTGGCAATATGTGTTTCTTACTATAAGAGTCTAAATTTCTAAAATTCCTCATAGCTCTGATTCTAGTAATGTTTTATGGAAATACATTGCATATGGTGTATATTGTATGAAAAAACAAGACTGCTAAAATAAATACAGTATTATGGCTTGCCTTTCAAATTCTGAATAGACCCTATTTAGTATGCTGCATGTAAATAGGAGTCACAGAATTAATTTTATTAACTATATTGTGTACTTTTCTTGTGTTTCCTCTAAAATAGCAATCCTGCCTTTCAGTACATCCCTAGGTAGGAGAACCAAGCTGAACCAAAACAAATGTATTCCAATCCAAAGACAGTAGCAGCTCCAATCATGACTCATTTCACATTCCATTCTTCCTACCAAAATAAGTATTGTATTAGATTATTAGCTATGTTATTAGGTTCTTTTTTTTAGTGTTTGTTGTGTGTACAGTAAGAGTTTGTTTTGCTACATCAATCATTTGTACTGTCTTACATGCTTGGGTCTTTTCTGGGTTGGGGTAGAACATTTTCAACTCAACTACAAGTAAATACATTGGAATTTTTTCCTCTAACACATAGTACTCTGCATTTCTTTGAAGGCACTCCCCCAGTGCTGCCCACTTGGGTAACATTAGATTCCTCAGTCAGAACAACCATTATCCTTCATTGAACTAAATTACTATTTTCAAACTACATTTTGTTGGCAAGCTTAAGGACCCGTGTTCATCAGTTACATTGCCTGATCTGTGTACCATCCCTTGAAAGCCATTTCATTTAAAACACAGAGATGTAATATCCTCTCATTCCACTCAGAAAAAAACACACTTTCAAATGAGAGTGTAGAAGGCCATTGCTGACATGCTTCTTACCTGTAACCCACTGGTTTCCACGTGTTGCTGTTTCTGGATCATTCTTTTTGACCTTTCAATCTCTGGCATTGCTTCATCTCCAGTACTCAGAAGACTTGTATCAAAACTGCCTGACATTTCCCAGTCCATGTGACCAGGTGCAGGACTTTGTCTCCCAACCCTTATGGGTGTTGTGGTGCCCATGGTAAACATGAAGCTTGTGCTGCCATGTACCTGCTAGTGGAGCAGGGAGAGTTTATGGCCAGAGCAGACTGCCCCATAGATGGTTTCTAGATGTCTTTGACCTGAACTAAAAGTTTTAAGTACTGTTTAATTCTTAATATCACGAGAACAGCTGAAATCCACCTTCCTTTGACTGTTGGTGAAGCAGCTGGAGGCAGCCCTCGGGGGTCCAGTTTGCCAGGCAGAGGTGGATATCCCTGTTCTTCAGAGCAAGTCTGGACAACTGCATTCCATCAAAGCCATCATGTGCCACATGCATTTATCTTGGTTTTCCACATTTCCTACGAGTCCACTTTATTTTGCCCTTCTTTTCCAGGTCAGAAATGGAGAGGTTTCAGCTTCCCTCAGGCAGCAGCCTAGAGCAGAAGGAGCCAGCAGCCTTACCCTGCAGACCACCCTACCTGGCTGAGGAGCAGCAGGATCACCACTTGCCCACCAGTGGAGCTGGGACTGCTGAGAATGGTATCAAACCCAGTTCCCAACTGCTTTATTTCCTCACTGATTGCAAGATCAGCAGCAGCAGAACTAAACCACCAAATCACAAACCAAGCCTAATGAATCTTGAAATCCTAGACCTAGATAAAAGATTCTGTCTCAACTTTCTACTTCTCACTCCCCACATAATTTTCAGTTTAATAAAAGACTTATCACATAGAGCTCTGATTTTAAACTGCTTTTTTTCCATATGATTCACCTCACCGAAACTTTTTTCCTGGCCTAAAAGTATGAAAAATTAAATGTTTTCATTTCTTTGTATATAAAATCTCAAAACTTCAGCTAAAATAATTTCCAAGGAAACCATTTGCAGTTAATATTCTGTATAGTCACACTCCTTGGAAACATCCTGGCAGCTCCAGTAAGCCTGGAAAGGCCCAACCTGTTTAGCACATGTAGCAGTAACTACTGCCATAACATTGCATGCTTTGGCTTACCCTCAGTGATTTGTTTTATTTTGGACACATCTAGCTCAAAGACCACAAAAGCACTTCCCTGACAGTAACTCGAAGTTACAAAGCATCTTTACTGCAGACTGGAAATCTGTTTGTGGTGACAAAAGAATTAGATTTTAGGTGTGTTTTGAATGGAGCTGGCAAGTAGCTGCTTGGGAACATGAAAAATAGTGGCATGACATGTAAACACAATTAAGGCTGTAGCATGTTCTCCATGTGGTTAGACTTGGAAAGTAAACCTTTTACAAATGTTTTTATCAGATCACATACTTTGCCAGCTCAAAGGCAGTTTCCAGATTAAACCACATATTTCAAGTGCAAACAGCTTTTCAGCAAAAACTTTTCATGCAAATAAACTGTGGGGTTATAGAGTTAAAAACAGAGATAAGTGTTGCATCAAATAACAAAGGATTACTTAGGCAGAAAACTAACTCACAAATAAAAAAAAATGTGAACATTCAGGACTAAACCTAGATATACTAGGTAAATAAATCCACATGCAGAATGATTTTATATATACACACACTTCAATAAACATTCATTTCTTAGAGCAGAAGAACACTTGCACCAATGGAATTGAGTAAGATATTCTACATTAGCTGCTTTACAAATTAATGCCTAAACAGCACAATAATAAAGGGCTCTGTGATTTCACTGGCAGAATATTTTTTTAAATACCAGCTTAGCAGATTTTTTTTCCTAAAACTAGCTCTATGTTTAAAAGAGATATAGATGAAGTTTTGCTTTTCCTCTCTGGTTTCCAGCCCTGCTAATCATAGCCTGCCAGGGGGATGTAAAATCTCTGCTCTTCTGTACACATGTTCAGTTGGACCAGAGGACATTCCCTTGTCTGTGTGTGTCTCAAGAAAACCAAAAGGCATTACAAGTGTTTTGGGTATCTTAGCATGAAGCCCACCTGAGATTCAGCCTTTTTCTCTGTTTTTCAAAACCTGATCTGAGTGTCTGCTGTGCCAGCTGCTGCAATTAGTTCATTGGACTAAACATACCAGTTTGAAGCTCCTGAAGGGTCTATAGTAGTGTGTGATCAGCTCTCGTGGCTGCCACAACAGTTGTGCACTGATCGTCATCCTGTGCAACCCCTCTAGCACCAAAAGAAATGATGACAGAAAAAGTGCACTACTAAGGTATCACAGCTTGAAAGCAGGAAGTCTGGGTTTGCTGAGGCCATGCCCAGCCTCATGGAGGGAAAGCACATCTAATCAATGAGATCACACAGTGTAAAGATTGCCATGAACACACAGACATTCATTTGCTCATTAAAGAGCAGCACTGCATGAACCAAGCTTTGTTCCTACCTAGGCAATCAATTATTGAACACCAGAACCTATAAATTAGGCACACTGAATGCCACTGGAATGAAAATTGCCTTAGCAAACTTATGCCAAGTGTTAACCGGAACTAAAGAGTAAGGGCAGTAGCCAGGCCATTGTTCCTCTGGGGCTGCCCCAGCCAGGGAACCTGCAGCACACAGCACCTCCTGCTCCCTCCACTGTCCCTCCAACAGACACAGCCACAAATGAGGGTCCTCCCTGAGCTGCAGCACTCGTGTCCTTGAAGTGAGACAGAAAATCGTTCACCTGAGCATCTCTGCTGGGTGTCTCACCCCCTGGAGCCCTCCCTGCCTCTGCTGAAGGAGCTAAATGTGCACACTGCTTGTAACACTACCCAAGGTGAAATGTGTTTCAATATTAGAAGAAATAACAGCATTTGACTTGATCTCTGTTCGAATTCATTAAACCTGTTTAATTAACTGGCAGTGATGAAGGTGAATAATTATAAAATGTGAAATCACATTGACATTGGTTTAACCTGATGTCAGCTCAAAATACACATTCAAAACAAAGATGTGACCAGCACTCTTCATGTACTAAATGTACCAAAAGATACCCAGTATGTTACAGGTATCACAATAATTCTCTAATCCTCACACTTATCCAAGCAAATGCCTTATTGTGCCAAAAAGGAGTTAAGTACAATAGTTTTTATAGGATACAGCTAAAAAAAAAAGTACTGAAATGTTTCTATAATAGTACAGATATATTTAAATGTATTATAAACAGTCCATTTATAGTTTATTTGGCATGTGAGGAGACATTAGATTTAGGTAAAAAGGTGGAACAAAACATTAAATAAATAACTGTGGGTCTAACATTGCATTAAGATAGCAAGATCCCTGCCCCTACAAAACACAGTGAGGAAATAGAGAGCATTTATATCCTGTTTCTGCCCTCTGAATATGTGCTCAGCTGGTATAATAACTCTGCAATAACAATCTTACGTAGCATGATCCTCTCTTCCCTCTCAAAAAGTCTATATTCAATTGTATATGTGAACAGTAATTGCCCCCCCAAAAACCCACTGATTCTTCACACTAATTCTTACATTTTAGTTGCTTAATAAAAGAGTTGAGGTGAAATATCTACAAATTACCTGCAAGAGAGCATTAAAGCATTCAAAACTCTTAGAAACACAGATCTTTGCTGCAGCTGCCCTGTCTCAGCTTAAAGCCCCTTTCTGTGGGTGCTGCAGGATCCTGCCTGGTGTTTCACTAGGGTTTTTTAATCTCACCTCTTTCAGTCTCAGGGTTTAAACTGCCACAGCTGCAGCCCATCAGGGTTGTTGGCTTGTTGCTAAGGGGTTGTTGTTTCCCAGCAGAGGATCAGCTGTTCCGCTCCGTGGAGGGTCAGGCTGCCTCTGATGAGGAGGAGGAGAAGTGGGCAGGTGACCAACCACCCCAGCTGGACCACGTGAAGAAAATACTGGCCAAGCTCCCTTGCTGCGGTAGTGGGTAAGTTTAGTTAATTAATTTATGCCATTTAAGCCCTTTGCAAAGATAATTTCATGACCTGAAAGTACGATGGCTTCAGTGAGAAGCAGTAATGCCATATAGCAAAATCAGTAGGGCCCTTTGCCCATCCTTTACAGCTCCTGGGGAGCAACATGCTGGATATTCCCACCTAGCCTAATCAGTGTCTGCTAGGACACTCATTTTTGTTCTGCACTGCCATGAGTTCTGCAGAAAAAAAGTGGCTTTTAAAAACATAGACCTTCACTGCAAGGTTTCACTAACTTTTTAATGTACATACAGATGTGATGAAGAGATGTGGAAAAAGCTAATGTCTTACTTGGAGACCAGCAACTCTGATGGCTACGAGACTGCCCCTGTGGAGCTCTCAGAGAGAATCACCCAGCTAACAGAGCGGCTGGAGCTTAAAGGGCATGAAGTGAAAAAGCTGGGAACAAATATGGAAGAGGTAACAGCAGGTGCCAGCCAGAGTTTGAAACATTCGTTTGTGTATATTTAAGTAGCTACATCTATATACACATTGTATTTTGTTCTCTGTTGCTGATGTTTCTCATTATGCTGCTACTTTGTCAGCTCAAACTTCTCATGCTTTCCTGTAACACCCACATTTCTAGTCTGGTTCCTGCCTGAAACTGCATTTGTTTGGAGGAAACACAGGCTCTTCAAATACTGTCCTTGATTTCCATGGTTTAGTGTGTTCACTGACACTGTGTTTGGGACTGATAGCAATACAAACTGAGGAGCTGCACACTAACCATGGGGTTACTACAGCCAGCTGATTTCAGGGGTTCCTCAGCTGTGCATGAGGATATCCTAAGGCATCCAGATTCCCTGGGAGCACAATAACTTTTCAGTAAGTCCCTCTGACTGACTGAGATGCAGGAGTTGTTTTGGAATCCTTTGGAGTAAATCATCCAGTTTACTCTGGCTGTTTCTCAGGCTTAGATCAATATATTTAGAAATATAATTAGTTCTCAGACTTAGCAGCATGTTCAGCTTCCCTTCAGCAGAGGTTATAATCACAGTGGTTAGAAGTCCCAGTGCAGTATCCCAGCACTCCCATGTGAACTTTCTATTTAAGCACTGCAGACTTCAGCCAGTGATGGGCACAGACCTCAGTGCCAGCAATCTTTCTGTGAAACAAAGATAGTGCACCATATGCATTGCCTTGCTCTGCTTTCTCCTAAGCTTTGGTTAGTGCTTGTTCAGTACCTTATACCCCTTCTTTAAACAAGGCATGAAGCTTTCAGTAGTTCTGTCAGGATTCTATGAATCAGTAAAATATTTGAAGTAAAGGTAAAATACTCAATTCCTTTACATGATGCCATCCTTTGTGTTTCATCAGTATTTCATATAACTTTTGACCTTGACTAAATGAAAGAATTTACTTGTGAAGAAAAAAAAATTAAAATCAGAATAAAATCCTACTTGTGTCTTGCCCAATTTCCAGTATTCAATGACAGCTTACTCCTGCAAACTTCCTTCTATACTGCTTAACATCTGCCCACAGAAAAAAACTTCCTCTAGGTAGTGCCAGTTTTCTTTTTTTTCCCCCATCCATAGGTACTTATCTTCCTCTGCGTTATCATATTGCCCTCTTTTTCATCTCTGCTGATGGATATTAGTTCAGTGCACCTTGTTCAGAAAAGCACCAGAAAAATGGAATCTGTTGCTCTTGATTTAGAGTCAAGCAAGAAGTGAAGAAGACATAGTGCCAACTCACTGCAACATGAATTTAAAATCAGTGGGATTAATCATTTTGAACCTGTTAGAAATTTATTCTTAAACCATCTTACTTTTATTTAACCAGCATTTATATCTTGTGTGCAGTTATAGGGGAGGGGTTTGATGCTACAAAACAGACAGATCAGTAATAAGTAATTCCTTTCAAAAACAACTGCTCCTTTAATTGGCACAAAGCAAACTGGGAGGCTGGGAAATGCTCTCTCAACCTTGCAAATAAATATATTGGCCTAGTAAATAAACCACCAACACTTTCTCTGATGACATGACAAAACTACCTTATACATTTCACTATGTATTTCTGTTTGTATCTGCTCAGTGCTGAAAATTAGACAAATAGCAACAAAGCTAACAAGTAATAAACTCAGTGGGCAAGTGAAGAGCAGCACTCTCAAATACTGATTAATAATTGCTTCAGTCTAAGGCTTGTAAAACCAGGGGATGAGAGTTTTGAAATTTGTCATGTCTAGAAAGTTCTACTTTCCAACAACCAAACGTTTAAAAACAGTTTCTACTGAAGACAGAGTGGTGACCTGGGTAATAGATGGAGAAGACATGAGTGAATTCTAAAAATAAAGTGGTATGCTGCCAAGTGTAGTGTTGCAAAGAAATGCCAATTATTTCCTAGAAAAGCTTGCACATGAACTGTCAGCTTAATTAAAAAGACAATTAGTTTATGACCTGCCATACAGGGTCAAATGAGAAGTTCATGCCAATATCATGCACCTGCAGTTGCTTAGAGAAAAGCAATGAGAAACAGTACAGAGGATGTTCCTCTTGGTATTACTCACCTGGGTCCCAGGGCACTAGGGACAGACATGTCTTGCCCTGGGTGTCACATGGAGTGTGGTGTTTAATGGCCAGTATTGAAGCTATTTACCAGGGATTCACCTTGCCTTTCTTTACAGCTAGCAATGCTTTTGGTATCTCAGGGCAAGGACTCCCACATACTAGTTAGAAAGGAACAGGTTTTCACAATTTGTTTTTGTTAGCTTTAAATCTGCTGCCTGATGATCCAGCATCACTTTGGCTTTGTGCTTGGGAATCAGCATATCATCTTTCCTTATCATTGTACAGAATTTTACTACCAGAACTACTACCTCATTTATCACCATTTTAGTCTGCCTCTGCTCTCTTGGTATAGAAAACATTACTTACCTACTTGTGTTATTCTATTTTATTCTTCCATCTACTTTTCAAGCTCTATTACCCTTTTTGAATGAGAACTGGAAATGTGTTTAGTATTCAAATGCAAGCCCTTCATGGTATAATCATAGTTTCTGTTTTGTCCCCAATTCTTATCCTAACAGCTCCAAGCATGTACCCTTTGATCTCTGTTGGCTGCTAAGCTGTGTTCAGGAGGTTACAGCCCTTCTGGATCTCCTCCTTGAGCAGCAGTCATCATCACTGCATATGTACAACATGGTGTGCTTTTCCTACCTCCCTCATTTTACAGTACTGACACTGAATTTCATCTGATCTTCTGTTGCCCATAGCTATTCAATATTCATGAACTCCTGCTGGAATTCTTTACAGGCAGCTTTGGTTTTGATTTCCTCCCCCAAAGTTGTATTGGGAGCTAACTTAGGCACTTAGATGTTCACCTCTTATAAAAACCATTGATGAATGTGCTGAGCAGCTCAGGCCTTAGCCCAGCTCCTTGTGAGATATGAAACCTCTCTAATATGAAAACCTCCTTAACTTCTGTGGGAAACACAATGGAATTATTTTATCTTACATTCCTTAGGGGGGGATTTTTGCATATTAATTTCCCAAAAGGTGTTTGTACACACAACTGCAGAGCTCATATTTTCCCCATGGCATTTTCCCCCTTTTGTAAGAGGGCTGGATATCAGCAGCTGACTTCTCAAAGTTGGTGTTTGGCAAGGTAGTATTTCCACTTGACAAACAAGGCTCAGATCCCAAACCAGGCTTTGTTGAGGGAATTTGACAGAGCTAAGAATAAACCCACTCTTCTGAGCCCTGTGACTTAACTACTGGCCATCCAGGAGCTAGGATTTTCAAATGCTTATGTTTAATTACTGTCATTATCTTATTGCAAGTGTTCAGGTATCAACAGGTGATGTAATCTAGCCAGGGAGAATAATCTGGGAGAATGTTTTAATGGTACACTAAGCCACTGTTTTCAAGCATAATAAGAAGACAAAACATGCATACCCATAGGTGTGAATGAAACACAGGTGACAGGAAACTAGCAGCCTTGCAGGTGGCCAGGTGGAATTTGCTGTGGAAAGCCATTTACTAGCTGTAGCATAATGAACACAAGCAGAGAGGGCTTTGTAGGAGCAGTGGAAATGAAGAGGAAAAAGAGGCAGCAGTAGCAATAACAAATGCTAAGTCCAAATATCACTAGTGGCACTCAGCTAAGCATGTTGCCTGTGCTGTCCATACACATGAAGCAGGTGACACCAGACAACTATGGAGAGCTCTAATGGAATGCACACTGACAGGAAAAGCCTGTGCTTCTCCCATCCATGTCAGCATGGAACCCCCTGTCCAGGTCCAGCCAGTGGAGAACAGAGGACTGATTGCCTGTGCAGCTCTCCAACAACAGCAGCTTTGCCAGCAGGGCTAAGGCAGCAGCTGAGAAGTGATGATGGGGTGTAGGACCAGGAGAGGTGAGCATCTGTCTAATTGTATATTGGGAAAGTCTAGTCTACACTTTAAAATAGTGACCTTTTAATCTCTCTGTTACTTGGTATGACACTGCCTTGGCTGTGCAGAGGAACATGTCATTATAAAATCATAGAATAGAATCACAGAATCATTTAGGTTGGAAAAGCCCTCTGAGATCATCAAGTCCAACCATCCCTCAGCACTGCCAGGGCCATCACTAACCCATGTCCCCAAGTGCCACATCTACACATCTGTTAAGTCCCTTCAGGGTCAATGACTGCACCATTTCCCTGGGCAGCCTGTGCCAGGACTTGACAGCCCTTTCAGTGAAGAAATTTTCTTATATCCAATCTAAGCTTCCCCTGGTACAACCTGAGGCCCTTTCCTTGTTACTTGGACTAACCCCCAACTCACTACAACCTCCTTTCAGGTAGTTGTAGATAACTATGAGGTCTCTCCTGAGCCTCTTTTTCTCCAGGCTGAGCCTCCCCAGATCCCTCAACTGCTCCTTATAAGACTTGTGCTCCAGCCCCTTCCCTGGTGTGGGATTTGCAGCACAGAGACAATTTGCAATAGCATAAAGGAAACCACACACTTAATTCATTGCAGACCTCCCACAGCCTCTAGAGTGGTTGAAGGTCTGTGTGGGACTGCTGCCACATGGATGGTAACAAAGCTGGCTCTCCATGCAGGAAAACATTAGTGTTCTCATCTAAAAGGGGTGCACAGACAGGGATGCTGAAATCATTGCTTGGCAGATGGACCAGATTAAGTGATCCAAACTTCTGTAGCTGTTGTATAGCTCAGAGGAGCTGGAGTGCCTCACAGGGCACAGAGAGCTCACAGAGAGCTAATGGAACAGTCTGATTTCCATCTGATCAGGGAATAAGTGCCAACTAACATACACTATTAGCAATGTCAGGGACTAAAATGACCTTCTAGAAGGCTCAGTGTGAATCAGGGATAGTTTTTCTTTTTTTTTGCTCTGATGACACTCATGTTTTAGGGAGCACTAAAAGGATGTTCCTTGCTATCTATTAAAATTCATTAGGATACAAATTTACACACACACACACAAATCTATTCTCTCCTTAGTTATCTCTAAAACTTCAAGGAAGATAAAAGATGACAACAAAAATGGATTATCAGAGCCAGCAAATTTGGCATTTACCTTACATGATTTTGTTTCTCAGGGTAGTAATAATAAATCTATTTAGATTGTGTTTGCAACAAGAAACTTCATAAAATATCTCAGAATCCTGAGCACAGTAATGACTGGTAAGTTTACTTTTTATTACTAAACCTGAAACCTGTCTGTGCTCTCAACAGTTCAAAACTAATATTTAAGTGACATATTTTCCAGAGAATGCTTTTCAGGCTCTTTTCAGCAACTTGGCCCGGGTCTGTGACAAACATGTTTACTTTTGCAAGTGGTGTGACAGCTTTGTAGTTCAAAATACGTCACTTAGGTTTTCCATTGAAAACAAAAAGCAGCATTTCAAATCCTGAACATTTTTCCAGAGGGAGGTCTGAGGCAACTGACAGGTCAGGTCAGCTTTGGAAGGTCCAGATCCAGGTCTGAGGGCAGAATCTCTCCTGCTCAGGATTTCTGAAGTGTGCAAAAGTTGTTGAATCTGGACTTTTCTTTGCTTAGCTGCAAACGAACACTTGACCAAGCACATGTGCCAGTGCTTAGCAGAGACAGAATGTTAATTTTTCTTCTTAAGAAACTTTTTGCTTCTTTTACCAGCATACTTTAAAGAGATTAGCTAATTACCTTCTTGCTTCACTGAATGTTCAGATGATTGCTATGTAGAAGTAGAAAGGTAAAGATATCATTACATTGCTGAGGGCACACAAATTAGTTATGCTTTCTAGAGGACAACAGGAATGCAAATGGTTAGAAAACTGAAATAGCAATGGTAGTATTTAAAATTTGTGAATGATCTGCCTGCATCCAGGTTTGAATGAACTGCCATTATGCACAAGTGCAAAGCATGCATGTCCTAGCAACTAGGGATGCATTGCTCTATGCAGGGCATTAAAGAAATGCACTTCCTTCCGAGATACTCTTCTGGAGTGAACTGCCTTTTACCACATAATGGAGAAAACTTGGCTTTGTAATTATTGTGCAAGAAAGGCAAAGCTCTAGTGCTTTTAATTTCCTGTGTTGTTGTCCAGATGAAAGGCCCATTGCTAGGTGAACTGCAGCAAAAGGTGGAGGAGACCGAACTGCTGAAGATGGAGCTGCAGATGTTGGAGACAGAGAGAGTTAGGCTGTCACTGGTGGAAGAAAAGCTCATGGATGTTTTACAGCTTCTTCAACAACTCCGAGACTTGGTATGGCAAGAAAGCAGTCCTGAGACTTCAACCTGGTTTCTATACTCTCCTTTCCAAACTAAAAAGTATGCTCTTCCTTTTATTAAGTACAAAATCCTTTACACCAGGACACGTTTTGACATGTATTTGCCCTGGGAACTGCCTGGTGATTGCAGAAAGATTTTAGACCCCATGGCTGACTCTCTAAAAGATTTCCTTGGAGCTAAATCTCCAAGCTTGCTATCCTCTAAACAAAAGCTTAGAGGAAAGAAGGAAAACAACAAAGTAAGTAATTGGAAATATTCTAGAGGACTTATTTTTCCTTTTAGACCAGGACCTTGTTTAACTGCATCCTAACGTAAAGAGTCAGTATTAAAGGGATAAAACACCTTCCTATATACAAATAAGGGTTTGGGGTTTTTGTAAGAAGTTTCTTACCCATGTAATAATCCAAACATGAACTTAATAAAACTGATGTACATGGCCAGTAGGGCAATTCAGTCCTTTAGAACAGAAGTTTAAATGTCCTAGTTGGGACTGATAATGGTAAAGGTTGGCCAAAAGTCAGACAAACTGGATAATCTGCAGGGCATGGAGTACATTGGGAGCAACACTGGACCACTAGGAACTAATTTCCTTGATGATCAATTTTCAGCAGAGCTCTGCCCAATCTGTATGAGATGTGAATGCTTCCTCAGACGACCACTTTATTGTCTATGAAGTACATGTTCCACTGACAACTCTAGGGAACAAGTGCAATATCTCATAATTTTGTCACTTATTTTAGCACTTGACATGGAAATTCTGCTCTCATATTGCAGGTCTGACACATGCATCAGTAACAATCTAGTGAAGGATTAAACTAGTAAACACTATGACTGGCAACAAGCATAATAAGCCTTTGTGTCAGGAGTTCCAACATGTCATGTCATTCACTGGTCAGGTGTATTATTGCAACTCATCTCTGCTCAGGAGACACTCCATCACACAATGTGCCACACCTCAGTGATAATAGCATTTAATGCTAAGCACTGCTGGAAATGTGCCACTGCATGCTGCCAGTTTCCACAGCACCCACACAGGATGATGCTGTCAGCCACCAAGATCATTCACAGCATTCCCATGCAGTTGAGCAAGAATCCCCTGAGTCCCTGACGGGATATACTTCAGACAAAAGAAAGCTTATCCATCAGAAACTGTGGTTTTAGGTGTTACTTCCCCAACATACTTACCTTCATGTTTTAAATATCCCAAGCACCTCATTTGCAGTAGAATTCACCACCAAGCAATGACTGTCCAAAGGCACATGCATGTCCTGTTAGGACTATTATAACCTCACAGTGTGCTGCAGAAATCATGTGTAATCCCAGCCTGACACAAACTGCTTTCCACTCTGCCCCAGTCCCCACTGGGGCAGCCAGATGGTAAAGGACCAGCACTGCCTGGGCTGCAGGAGGTGCAGCATCTCTCTCCCAGAATTGCTTCCATCCATTTTCACTTCTTGAAGTCTTAACAAGAACAACCTGTCCCTGCAGATCCAGGCTCTCTGACTGCTAATTAAACTGATTGCAAGACCATCTCCCAGGAAGCATACATTAGTGTCTTGACAGAAAATTAAGAGAGTTTGTTTTTCCAGGCACATTATGTAATGTCTCAACAGATTTCTTATGTAAAACTACCACTGAAAAAGACCAGCCAAATCCTAAGTAGTTTCTACAATGCTCTCACTTTGGCTAGTGTTCATCACATCTCAAGATGCAGCAGTGGCTCTGCCACATGACATACACAATCTCTCTTCAGCTGGGTCCAAGAAGGTCCTTTCTGACATTGCACCACCACCACAGGCCTAGCAGAGGACTCCACAAGCTTCTGCTGTACATGCCCTGCCTACACTCCTTGCCATCTAGATTTGTTTAGGCACACACTCTGGAAAATTGTGGTTTCCACTGAATAATTGTTTGTTCTCTTTCTACAGCCATACTGAGGAACTGCAGCCCTCCACAGGCTGGTATTATTTGAGCAGTTTCTAAGATAAAATTCTTGAAAATAGAGCAAATATCAAGTCTTGTGTTACTCAGGATTCAGTTTCCTTTTGGTTTACTTTTCAAATGTGAATACACCGCACGTAGGTTTTGTTGCATACATGTAAACCAGTGAAGGACATATTTATGCCATAACATTACTTTGTTTTTTTAAAGAACATATCTAAACGAGCCTTGGGGAAAATCTTGCTGAGCACTTTGGAATCCTGCCGTGACCCCCAGCCTGGTAAGAAAATAAATCACATATAAAGAAGCATGAAAAGTGTCCTTTTTTGACAAACACTAGATAATACACAGCTGACTAGGGAAAAGATATTTCAAATACTGGGGTACAGGCTAGGAAGAAGGAAGTACTATGAAAGAAGATTATCTATAGAAAGTGATGCTTTCTAGTCTGTGACACAACAGAAACACAACCAGGGTGCTTTTTTTAGCCAGATTTTAATTAGAATTTGGCCTTAGGGGAGCAATTCACTATCTACAAATGTTTGTAGGCCTCCATTGATATGAGAAAGTGGAAAATGTATGTAAGGCAGCTATTTGTCTGGTTTTATTCCTCTGCTGCCACACAAACAAAATGTACAAATCAGAACAGTTCTGTACAGAAACCAGATCAAACTGCACTCCTCTAATAATAGCCTTTTGTGTTCCTCATATGAAAATTAAACTTGCAAACTCCTCTCCCTTGACAATGGCCTGGTGTGCCAGAGCTGCCTTTGCAGGAACTATGCAGGGATCTCAGCCCTAAGGTTTAGGTTTGATTACTTTGCTCCTATTAGCAGAGCATTTGTACTTACCTTCAAGAAATGAACATCTTGTGCAGAACATGGCTTGGAGGTGCTTTTAATAGGCAGGCAGTACTCAAAGACAAGGTTATAAAAGACTGTGTGTGGCCAGGGGGGTTAGTTTTGGAGAATATTATTTACAGTGACTTATGGAGAATAGCATGCAAACCCTTCTGGGTTTTGTAGTTTCAAAGCTGTGTTGGTACTCGTGCCCAGAGCTAAGCTGTGCTGTTCCAGCATGGCTGCAGAGGAAGCAAAGATAGACCTTAGCAGGCACCAGGACACAACACAAAAAGAAACCATCCTTGAGCCATAGGTCTGATGTTCTCCAGGTGAGAACAGAAGAGGAGGCTGTTAATATTCACACCACACAAGTGTCCAGAAGGTACTACTACTTACCCTGCAGAGGAACATGGACCCCAAATGATGCTGCTGAAACAAAGTACCTCCCCCTGTAACTGAACTGCAGCACAGCTCAGCTCCCTCAAACTCCAACATGTGAAGTAACTTTGCTCAGCTCTGTCCACTCTGCATCATCACTGCCACGAACAACTCACCTCCTCTGCTTTCCAGTGTTGGGCTGTGCACTTGATAGGGCTTAAGCAGCTTTCCTAAGCCTTTGCAGTCAAACATCTTCCTGTTTGACATGACTAAGTGGTTGGTTCTATTGGCAAATCTTAATTGTGACATGAAACAGTCTTTGTTCACACCAGTGTGTGAGACCTCAGTGGGCAGTGAATGAAGCAAGAGAACTAGTAGAGAAAAGAGTCGAACCCAGTTTCACTCACATTTTTTTATGGACAGGAATTCATCATTTGGTCACAAAATTTAGACATTTTATGGTAATGACTTGAAATGGTACCTATGAAGAAAAGAGCTCATTATGATTGTGAAACTGCAACTTTCTGTCTTTGTTCAAATTATAATGTTTTCAATTTTCTTTTAAAAGGCAAAGCCCACCTGTTTGAAGTTCTAGATACTCTGTACCAGGAGCTGACAGCCTGTGAACTCTTGCACAGCCAACCCCTGGAGCAGGCACAGAGCCCCCAGTCCCTGTCCAACCCACTGATCATCTCGTGCTGAGCAGCAGTGCCAGCGACACCTGCACAACCAGCCGAGCAGCACATGGTCACTCACACGTGAGGGATGATGACATCTGTCCAACTCAACCATCCTCAGACTGGCCAAGAATGATAGACTAACCCAGCCATGCAATCCCAGGAGTGCTGCTGCTGGGAAGAGCACCAGTTCCTCAGCTGATGTCACGGCCCTCCCGTGAACAAGCGCACGACACGAGGGAACGCAGCAGTGCCTGTCTCTGGTGGAAGCCTCACCACCCCTGGATGGTGGCTCTGTGACTCTACTGCTTACCCAAATAAAACTGTTCCAAACACACTGGCCTGACCTGTTGAGATTTACAGCCCTGATTACACAGGGGTAGGCAGAGTTCCTAGCTGCTGTGATAGCCCACTCCAAAGCCAAAGGCAGCCTGTGTTAGCCCTGGCAAGCAAACAACTTCCTTAACGTACAAGTGACAAACTGACTGTGTTACAGACAAACACAGGAGTGTGTGGCAGTAGTGCAACTTTTAAGGGCTCATGTATAAAATGCATTTGTTTGTATTTCTGGTTAATTATTTGCCTTATTTAACCCTGAAGTCTATAAAATGTATTTGTTTGTATTTCTGGTTCAATTATTTGCCTTATTTAACCCTGAAGTTAGATTTGTTACTGCTCTGCTGATTTTTATCCTTGCAATTATAGAGATGCCTTAAAAATCTGCAACAGTCTTTCCTGACAGCGGTCAGATTTTGCAAAAAAAACTTAAATTTAACTGCTTGAAAAAGGTCCAAAGCAATCTTGTTCCCAGGCTCTCAGGGAAAGGGTTGAAAAATTCACTTTGCAACAGCTGCTATTCTTACATTAGCCAACGAGATGGGCAGTACACAATTTAGTTCTCTGATTTAATTTCCCTCCATGCAACTGCAGAGACACAAATGTAGACCCCACATGCAGACAAGTCAGTGTAAAAAGCTGGGCCTGGTCATGGTGCCACATAATATTTTAATCAGCAGTAAAATAATTCCTGGGGGCAAAAGCACAAAAATAGATTGCTTCCAAGATGCTCTTGCTGTTTCATTCAGCTGTCAAACACAGAAACTAAAGGAACAGAGTTCCTAAATGATCCAACTGAATATGTTATGACGAAGATGCACTGGAGATCTTTTAAGAATGTGAAATTATTTGCCTGAGATAATATCCAGCAATGAAATAAGACCATTCAACTGTGCATGTATGAATTTGTCCCATGAAAATGGTTTCACATAGGAAGAAGGTTCACAGTGCAGTCTGGGGAATAAGAAGATTTCTAGAGATACTAGAGAAACCACCCACTAATATGCCACAGATAAAAACTAAGTGAGCAGAAGTTAGGTCCCTGCTAGGGTGCATTTTCTAAAACACCAAGAAGTATCAGCTGATGTTTCGTGTAGCTCTCTTAACTTTCCCAGGAATATTATATATGCCTAAAGAGAGAAAATGCCAAGAAATCATTAAATAAGCATGATCTGTGTGTGCAGTTCACAGATGAGACACTTCAGGGGCAAGATTATAATGCAAGTACATACCTGACTGTGGATACTCATGTGCTGCAGGATTCTTTCACCATTTGAATGTGTATTATTTACTGCATCCACTCTATATATAAATGTGCATTTGTATTATATATACTTATGCACACCTTAATATTGCTGTGCTAATTGTATACTTGTAGTATCTTTTTCACCACTGGGTTTCCACTCTACTTTCTAATACATTTCTACAAATCTAGAATATTAAGCAAACTAATGTCCCAGTGCCAAACTGGGGGAGGAGCAATATAAGCTTAGCCAAGCACTTCAACTGTAACTGCAAACTAGAAAATGTCACTGGAAACCTAAGCTGGTGTTAAGGAAGATGAAAACAGTTGAGACAAAAGGAATTTTTTGTGAATAAATAAACAGCATTTCACTGATGAAAGAAGCACTGAAATCATCTTGCTAACTTAGCTTCAAATACTGTAACATTGTTATTTCTTTAAGAAATGCCCATGTCAGAATAACTTTTGATACATCAGCATAAGCTGATTAACTTTTTAATAATAAAAGTGGATTATTTTAACTCCAAAAAGTAATTAACATGGAGCAAGTCAGACTTGCAGTATTTCCATAAGAAGAATTGGTTCCTCAGGATGGATCTCAAAAGATTCCTTAGCCGAATTCTGCCTGGAAATCAGAGGTAATGCAGAGCACTGTGCTTTGAAGGACCTTAAAACTGTTTTTTTTCTTAAATACTTTTACCCTTATGTTTTATACTGAGCCTGTTGGCAGTGTTGCTGAGGCTGCTAAGTATTTCACTGTGTAAATGTGTGATTTTAAATCAATGTGATTGAGAAATGTGAAGCAGGTAGGGCTTCCACTGATTTACTGTGGCACATGTTCAAAAGAGTCTGCACACAAATCCTGGGAAGCAACCCCAGATGTCTAGGTTTTCTTAAAGACCTGCCTCATTAAGTAAGGTGATTACTGCAGATTTCAGCTACCTTTTTATTTTCTCCCTTTGCTTTTTTTGAGTATTGGAATTGTTCCCAGATAAACAGCAAGTGAAATATCTAATCTCTCATTAATATCTCATTAATAGCTTCACCACATTTCAAACAATAATGTAGGAACAGTTACTACCCACACCAACCAACTCTTCCTCTGAACAACTGGGGCAGTCCTCACAGCAACATACTTTGCAACTGCTCACCTAGCACATACAAGGTGGTAGATTTGCACAAACTGGTGCTTCACATTACGAGGAACATCTGCCCAGTATAAACTGGTTTTGTAGAAAAAAATCCCTATGTGGCAAAACCTGAAAAGATAAAGCACGCTCAAACCCTTCCATTGAAAAAGTACAACCACAAATCCAGTGTGCCAAACCTCTGCAACATTTTGGTTTGTTGTATATTTACCAAATGGTAACAAATGGCCATTTTCTTGCATCTTGACTTCTCAGAAAAAAAAAGTGCATGAGCTATAAACATAGCAAGTGCAAAGAATTTGCCCATCTAAAATGATGCAGAAGCAGCCCAAGGCCATCAGAGAGTGCCTTCCCAATATTTCTGTGTTCA
>NW_008686531.1:55971-64712 GCF_000695815.1 Acanthisitta chloris
TCACCAGGCAAGCCCAGAGCCCTCTGTCCAGCTCCCAGCTGGTAAGGACTCCACAGGGCTTGTGTGTAGAAGGGACTTGTACTGCTTTAGTTTTCAGTTAGAAAGCCCATGGGCATCTATAAGAGGGCCAAAGGAAGCTAATGATGCTGGCTTTGAGGCACTCTGGTTGAACTCTGCCTTATACCATGCTTGAGATTGTATCCCTTCCCATCATACTCATTCCTGATTCCAGCAGATTTCTTTTTCCTCGAGAATAATTCCAGTCTTAGAGAAAGGACAGTTTGTTCCATCCCAGCTATATCTGCTGGACATTCCATAATGTAATTTACCCCAGCAAAAAAGTTATTCTTCACCTCTTCTCTATGTCCTTTCCTGCAGAGCAGTAAGTCCCCCAGGCTCCCTGATTTTGTACTTTAAGACTGGTATTCAGTCCTTCCTTGAACAAGCTGCCTGGAGTGTTCGCAGCACTCCTAACTCTCATTCCTGTGAGTCTCAAGGAATGTGCTCTTTCTCCTGCTCAGATGTCCCCTGAACCTGGTGATCTAGATCTCTCAGACTGCATTTCCTTAGCCTTAGCAGCTCAGTGTCAGATCCCCACAAACTGGCATCAAACTCACTTTCTTAGCACTTCAGTTATTCGTTTTCTATTCAAACTGCAAACTGGCCCTAAAAGGAATCTGGGACATTTCCTCCAGTGATCTCCACTGTGTTTCCACAAAACAAACTTTTCAACTTCACTTCATTCCACACCTGCCTTCCCTTCCCACTGCCTTCCTCTCTTACCATTTGGCATATTTCTGGTTGAGATAACCTGAGGGTTTGCATTCATACTTGTTGCACAAGTTACATTTTCAAGAACAGCACTCCCATAATTTTTTATTTTATATGAGGCATTAACTATTAGTACATTGAAGCCCAGCTGCAATATAAAGTAGTTTGTTAATTGTCCCATTTATTTCTACTGAAGCTCTCTCTAAAGCATCCACCACTGACCACTCCTCACATATGTTCCTCCGAGCCACAAAACTTTTGCAGCCAAGCAGCATGGCTTTTTCCAGCCACAGCTACTCCAAGGAGTTCAATGCATTTGCACACACTCTTGGAAGAAAAAAATCCTTGGCACAGGTATGTTTAAAATTGCTGCATTTGTCAGAATTAGAAGTCCTCCCTTGTATGATACTGTCCATTAATGTATGCCATGGTACACTGCAGTGCTGAGAGGAGTTTGGACTGAGAAGAAGGGAACACTTCTAACAGTGCTGCATGAAATAGAATTGCTTGGTATGAGAGAATGACAATAAACTTCCCCAGTGTGTGTGTGACACGTTGCATTACCAGCCAAGGAGTCCCACTCAGATTTATAATTTCATGGAGTTTAACACAATGAATCCTTTGGTATTTACATTGCCTTACTTCCTTAACAGTTTTATGTATAATTCCACAAAATACAAAAGCTATAGAGGGTGTTTCTTGGTATGAAATTCAATTAAAATCATCCTTATTTCCTGAATTACACTTTACTTTCCTGAGAACAGGATTTTCAGAGTTCCTGTCCAGTTTCTGTTCTACTTACCCATCTCTTTTTGCCTCAGCATGCCAAAATAGCTCAACTTTATTTTGACCCCTTTCCTTTTGTCAAATTACCATTTGGCCTTGGGGCTGAAAGCATCAGACCTGGACCAAGGTACTCAGGCTCTCAGAAGAGCTCAGCTTAGCAAGGCCAAATCTCTTTGGTTTGTGCAGCTCATTCACTCCTTCACTTAGAAGAGGTGTCTGCATCCTTCCCTGGAGTGAGATTCACTTCTTAAATGACAACATTTCCTAAAATTCTTGTATTTTCCTAAACTGTAACCATTTCAGACTATGTCTGAAGAACTGCCTGCTGCTAGTCTTAATCCCCTGTCCATTCCAGACTGTATTAACAGTAGAACAAAAGAAGAGAATGAAGAGGCTCAGAGGAAATTCTAGAATTCCTAGCTAGCATTTTAGACCCAGTCACCAGCTAGACATCAAATTCAATTCATGACCAGTTTTCCTTCTGCCACTACAACTGTATTTTTGTCTAATGAAGCACAAAAGGATAGCAGCGTCAGAATCAGTGGGCAAAGATCTGCTTAAATGTCTGCCAAAACCTGGGGCACAGAACACAGCTGTTTATTTTTAAGCTAAATAATAGCCTAGGAAATAAAAAAGAATTAACTTGGCATGAAGAAGAGTCTCTAGGGAGACCTTAGAACCCCTTCCAGTAACAAAAAGGGCTTTACAAGAAGGCTGGAGAGGGACTTTTCACAAAGGCATGTAGTGATCGGGCAAGGGAGGATGGCTTAAAACTGAAATAGAGTAGGTTTAGATTGAATATTAGGAAGACATTCTTTACTATAAGGGTGCTGAGGCACTGGCACAGGTTGCCCAGAGAAGGTTGTGGACTCCCCATATCCCTGGCAGTGTTCAAGACCAGGTTGGATGGGACTTGAAGCAATCTGGTCTACTGGAAGGTGTCCTTGCCCATGGCAGGAGTTGGAACAAGATGATCCTTAAGGTCCCTTCCAACTCAAACCAGTCTGTGATTCCATCATTCTGTGAATATAATGACTAGTCCCACACTGCTCAGTCCCTGAGCCCTTTGAGCACTGTTCCTCCTCAGGGTGTAACTTCACTACACCTTAGTTCAGGTGATCAGCAGCATGAGCTCTGCACACCAAGCAGCTTTACCTGGGTGAGAAAGGGTAGGCTTCAAACCCCAAGGAGTTCCTGTGTCCCTTGAGGTGTTGTGTAGGAACAGTACTTTTGTGGGCACAAAGCAAATTACATTATAAATTACCTTTTTATGATTCTGCCTCAAAGAGCTGTGAGATAACTTATCTTTGTCAAAGAGTAAACAAGGATTGTAGGATGACATTGAAAAATGATCAGTATTCAAGTGGTTTCACCCACATCCTCACAGCAAAGCACAAAGGTTGTAGGAGCTGAGTGTTATAGCTTGGGATAATTTCTATACTTCAAGGTTTCACTGTTTGATAGTTTGGGTTTTGCTGATTATTTCTCATTGATTTTTTTCACAACTACAAGTGGGAAAAAAGTTGTTTAATAAAGGTGAGGTCCAGTATTTCATGAGGAATTTTCCACCTCTGAAGCTCACCAAAGACAGAAAAAAAGGGAAGATATGTGGAGGGTGAGAAGATTTGACATAAAATATCATTTAGATTTAAAATGTTGTTTTTAAACAAAGAATATGCAATACCATGGGAGGGTATTTTTAGTTTTTAAACTAATTGTGGAAATAAAATCCATTACACAGGGAGTGCTAGCAGTATGACTTCTTCTCTTGTCAGGCACTGCAGCTCCCACCATCAGAGATCAGCTCTGGGGACAACGGGAGAAGTCAGAGAGGCTGCTAATTGCTTATGAGCAAACATCTGTCATGCCCAGGGCTGAGACACACCACTGACTCATCTACCAAAGGATTGATAGTCACCCAAAAATGTCACCAGGTTTTGAGAGTCATTTGAAAGTCGCTCCCAAATGGACTCACATTTTCAACACAGTAACCTTCTGGGGCCTCCTCTGAGTCCTGCCATCAGCAGCATGGAGCTCTCCACTGCCATGGAAACCATTTCTGGGTCACCTTTACATAACAGTGCAGAGAAAACAGCACCAACTCCACCACTAAAGCACACTCCTTTTCAATAGGACTGCAGTAACCAGCTAACATTTCCTGCCATTAGACATATGACACAAACAAAAAGACACATTCTTTCGAGATGGGAACAAACATGCCATGCAGGAGGTCTTGGCTCAGACTCTTCTGTTACACTTCCAGGGATGCAAAGTGGTTGTTTGACCCCATGCATCCATTTTGTAACTCAAGTATTATAACAGCTTGGGTTAAACCAATTCTGTAGAGAACATCATTAACACTAGAGAGAACCTACCAAGAGGGAATCATAGAATCATAGAATTTAAGGGTTGGAATGGGCCTTACAGGTCATCTAGTCCCATTCCTCCCTGACCTAGGCAGGGACACCTCCTCACTAGATCAGGTTGCTCATGGCCTCATCCAGTCTGGCCTTGAACACCACCAGGGTTGGGGCAGCCACCATGTCCCTGGGCAACCTGTGCCAGTGTCTCACCACCCTCACAGGAAAAACTTTTTTCTTACATCCAACCTAGACTTCCCCTCCTTCAGTTTGAACCCATTACCCCTTGTCCTATCACTGCAGTTCCTAACAAAGAGTCCCTCTCTGGCTCCCTTGTAGCCCCTTCAGATATTGCAAAGTTGCTCTGAGGTCTCCACTCAGTCTTCTCTTCTCCAGGCTGAACAGCCCCAACTCCCTCAGCCTGTCCTCATAGGGGAGATGCTCCAGTCCTTTTATCAGCTTTGTGGCCTCCTCTGGATTTGCTCCAACAGTTCCATGTCCTTCTTATGTTGAGAACACACAGCTGGAGCTGCTTTTGCATGTCTGGCTGGAGTAACATATAAATAAAAGTGACAGGACTCTTTTCTATCTCTACTCAATGTATTGTTGTTCAGTTCAGTAGCTCCTTCAATCTAACTTTGTGACTTGAATGTCACAGAGACAGAAAACATTGCAAATCCTGAAATACAGAATTATTTCAGAACATAAGAAATAAATAATTACATAGGTGATTCTTTTCTGTTTAGGAAATACCAAAGAGTAACCAGTGCAGGAGGAAGAAACTGAAATTTTACAGTAACTGTTAGTGAACACTCTCACCTATTTACTTGAGATGTGAAATCAGGATGTTCAGATCTGCAAAGGAAGTGTCTATCAAGATACAATTTGGAAAGGGAGCCTAGGAAGAAGGAGAAACAAAGTTTTCATATTACATTGATTAACCTGGAAATTTTAGTTCTGTGGTGATAATTTATAACCACAGTGAGTTGCTCTCAAGAACTAAAGTCTGAATTTATACTGTAGGTCTTCTAGCTTATGTGCAGGGCATAGTCCTCCATTCCAACAGGCACAAAGCCTCAAGAACTCCTTATTATTGTAGCTATAACCTGGTTTTTCTAACTATAAAGTCTGCTGTGTCTTCCCCCCCCCAGCCAAGAAGCAGAATAGTGTCTCTAGCAACCATCGTGTCATAAAAGGAAATTGTTGCAAGTCATGGTAGACTGACCTCAACCAATACTATTATTTCATTGTGGAAGTCATTGCCAAACTCTTGAGAGCTGCATGACAAAGATCACAAACAATTGAAAAGTACAGGAAGAGAGGAAAAAATATGGCTGAGACCCTGAAATAAATCATATTTGACAATTCTGAGTCTATGGAAAAGGAGATTCTGCTGACAAGAAATGTACAAGGAAAAGCTTTCTAGAATATGTAGGAGAAGGTGAAATTTCCTTAGTTCTATTTTATTCCTGTACAGACAAGGATGTCAGCAAATGTAGAGCTGAGACCAAGTTGACAAGGTGAAACTGAGAAAAGCTCAAGGACAGTTTTCCAAACACCTGAAAAGCCTAAGCTACTTCAACACTGCATACAAATGCAGCACTCTATTAGTATCACTACTATTTACAAGTCTAGAATATGAAGGATTTCATAATAGGTTAGGATAAAAACCTGCTTGCTTCTCTTCTGAGGAATGTTTCTGAAAGTACTTGACTAGAACTTGGGTTAGTATTGGAAAGAAGCTGTGAAACTCCATTCAAGAGAAGGTACATCAGTATAATTAAATTTAAATATAGATCAATAATTGATAAATTATATGAGGAATAAATAAAGAGCATTCTTGTTTGTGCTATGAAAACATCCATACATCTGAGCAACCCATCCAATAATAAATAATAAAATATTGAATAGGTCATTGAGAGACTGACTCACCATCAGAGAGGATCATAGAGGTTACCCAGAGAGCTGGTGGAGTCTCCAGCCTTGGAGATACTGAAATCACAGCTGGACATGAGAGGAACCTGCCCCCACTGCCCCTGCTCTGAGCACAGCTGTCAGACTGCACCATCTGCAGGGTCTGTGCCCTCCAGCCTCAACTGTTCTGGTGACTCCCACAGCCTCTTGCACACAGAGATGAGATCCCTGCAGTCAGCACTCTGCTTTACTAACATTATGAACAAGGAGAGTACGACAGAAAATATGCAGCAAGAAAACAAAGAGAGAGCAGAATAGTCTGTGACTATCCTGACATGGGAGATCTGTGTCCCTGCACTACCAGAAAGTCTGCCCATCACTTCTGCTTCTGCTTCTGTTCACGTGAACAGTTCCACTTTAACTGAATCTCATTTTGTGATGGGAAAAAGCCCCAATACCCAATATCACGAGGAATCCTCACTTGTTTTATAATTTAGAGGCCTTTAAAACTTACAGATTTAACAATATGAAAACCTTGGTTTTCTTTATTCTTTTGCTCATGCAAGAGAAGAGCAACTCCAAGCTTACTACTCTCTTCATGTTTTGTAAGGAAAAGGGAGCTCAGAAATAAAAAGTAGTAGCATCTTTTAAAGCTGTTTTAAATCTTACAAGACATTTGGCATTGACTTATGAGCAGAAACAGACTTAATAACAAAAATCAGCATATAGGTCCATATCCGACTGCTACTAAAAATGGAAAGAACTAATTCCAGCAATTTGTATTAAATCTTTAGAAATTCCTTATTACAGATTCACTTCATTCCTGCACAGATGAATGAACTCTGTAAATAGTTTGAAGCTGCAGCTGCTGTTGAATGATAATATTATGGAGACCTGGTCATAACTTCTGCTGAAAATAAGCAGTTGGAGATCTTTGAAGGACAGTGGAATTGTAGTTTAGGTTTTGACTGGCTCATAAATTGTCACACAAGCAAATAGCTAATATAAGTCACATTTCCTTTCTTTCTTCCCTATCACTCCTTGTCCAGCCATCGCCACATGAAAATTTCCATACAAATTATGGCAGGTATGGACACAGGAATGCTGATAGGTCACTTCCTGGCCCTACTACAGCCATGCTACAGTGCAAGAATGCTAAATACACCCAAAAAAGGTCTCTGGAGGCATTTTACACAATTATGAGACAATAAATGACCCATAATAGACAAATCATTCAGACTCAAGTTTAATTTTTCATAGCAAAAAATGGATAAGAACAATTTAGGAAACATCCTTAGCAATTGGTATCTTGTGTTGCACACACCCTCCCACCATAACTAAACACGGGGTAATTTTGCTGCTCAAATAATTTGAGCATTCCATGTTCATATTTGTTCTCTTTAACCACCAGTGCCAATTAATGCTGCTAAATTCCTCAGCTACATCTAGAGCACTTAGTCACTCATTGACTCTACCCTTCCTCAGTTCCAGGCCCTCCAGGATTCACTGTATCCTTTGACCTTCACTTTGCATTGGGAGAATAACTGGTTGTCTGCCTGGCAGAATGCAGATAAGGGATATTTCCCAATAAACAGCTTCTGCATTGCCTGATCAAGGACACCTGCCTGTGTCAGTGCTTTACATTCTCTGCTTGGTCGTAATAACTCTCATTTGTCTTTGTGCTCTTCAGTGCATGTGGTATTTAGTATGAACCAACCCATGAAACTCCCACCACCTTACGTGGGAGATCATCTCCTCATGAATGAACTCTCCCAGTCTAATTATGTTTCACCAGTCCATATTCACTTGTTTCTTTGAATGAAGTAAAAATTGGATACACAAGAATTAGAGAACATTTTTTTCCATATCATGTGCAGAAACAGCATTTGATAAGCATAAGAGCAAGGATACTCTTATTTGAAAAGTCAGTGTGGGATGAAGACAGCATGCACTTGGCTTTTCTTGGCACACTGATGGCACTGACACCTACACACCAAATGGCTGCAACTCTGTCATTGGGTCAGCCACATCACACCAAGTGTCTTGGAGTTTTGAGAACATAGGTGGAGGTATCGAGTGAACTGATGCCATTCGTACCCTAAAAAGGCTTGTTGAAATGAAGAGCCATTCTTTATGCTACTCCTCCAGAGCAGGTTTTTACCATGCTTAGATCAAAACTTTCTGATTTCACCTACCCTGAGCACTGCTGGACACACTGCAAAGTCTTGTCCATGTTACAGGTTCAGTTCCAGTAAAAATCCCTGGGGAGTTCTTTAGGCCACAGAATCCTCCATGACTTCTTTGGCTGAGGTGCTGGAGAGCTTGTTTATCCCTCTAAACACCTCAGGGGAAAATAGTAAAGAACTTGAGGATTGTCAGTTCCCACCTGGCATCCTTGGTGCAGAGGGATTAGTCTCTACCACCTCAAAACAGCAGTGAGGTTGTGAGTGTACATGTGTGTACCTGGGGCAGGGGCTTTAGGGGCATCCCACTTCAGGGGCAGCAGAAAGCCAGGACAGCCTAAGAGTTGCCTCAGCTTGTGTGAAAAGGATATGATTTGTCTGCAGTTTAAAAGAAAAATTCTGGCTGGAATAATAAGGAGAAAAAACTAGATTTCTGTTCAGAAAGTTCCAAAAAAACAAGAAGAGGAAAAAAGTCAAGTAAAAAAAATTCTGGCTAGAATAATAAGGAGAAAAAAACTATATTTCTGTTTAGAAAGTTCCATAAAAACAAGAAGAGGAAAAAAGTCAAGTCACCAGACAGCAGAGGAGATAATGATTTTGCCATTTCAACAGACCTGACACTCTAAAGAATCCAGTCTGGCAAGTGAGTGTGCCCTACCCAAACTGTGAAATTAGTCCTGCACACATAACAACTGCTAAACACATCATTATGGAAATTGGGAACTCA
>NW_008686531.1:64737-81673 GCF_000695815.1 Acanthisitta chloris
AAATCAATGCAGTGTATGCTGGGGTGGAGAATGACTCCAGCAGAGTGACCTTTAAACAAGTGGCTAGATTGTGAGCAGGCAGAAAGGGAAGCACAAGGGGACAAGCCCAGTGCAGGAGAGCACAGCCACACAGCCCCCCTTGGCCTGGGGACTTCCCAACAATTTGGCCTGGCAGTGGGTCTGGAGGACAGGAGGAATAATGATAAGGATTATTTACCCCTGATTAAGGTAAAATAGTAGCTATTTAACAGTAATTTGAGAGGAGAAATAGAGACTACCCCATGCTATGGAAACCACACAGCATCTAAGATCAAAAGAATACCATTGATAGATTTGGTCAGGACACCTATGTTATGGCTCTGCCTTCCAGAGAGTGACAAGGACTCAGCAGGTGAAGTCCTCAGGGCAGCAGAGGGAAGAGATGATATATCATTCCCTTCACACAGTTAGAGGAAGGACAAACTTAGCAAGCAAAACAGGAATTTTCCAGTGAATTACTTAGGCCAGAAAAACTGCACTTCCTCAAATTGTACCTTGTTGTGTTGATATAAAATGCTCCAAGAGCTCTGCAATATAACCAATAGTCCACGATACAGTACTCACCCAGGAGGTGGAAGACTGAATATAACTGAGTAGGGACTTAACTTTGGTCTCCCATAACATCACAAATTGAGGTCCCAACCCTGGCAGTGTTCAAAGCCAGGCTGGATGAGGCCTTGAGTAACCTGGAGTGTTGGGAGATGGCTCTGCCCAGGGCAGGGGATTTGCACTAGATGATCTGCAAGGTCCATTCCAAACCCTAAAATTCTATGATTCTGTGAATTCCCTACCCATTGCACTACAGACCTACTGGGTTCTCTCTTAATCTTCCCTGTTGGACCTGCTCCACTTTGCATAAATAATTGCATGTTATGCAGAGCAAGGAATTAAACCCAGTTCTCCCATATCCTAAATGAAAGCCCTGACCAATGGGGCATCCAGTTCAACTATACTCTCTTGGTTTAAACCAGTTTGAATCAGCTTTTTGAAAAAAGTAAAAGTTCTCTAAACCAGATCAAACAACTCAAATCTGAAACAATCAAATAGTTTCAACTATTTTAAATACTTTTACCTATCACTCACTTGATGACAGTCTGGTTTAGATTTCATCTTACCTATGACTTACATGATGTGCTTCAAGGGTAAAGCACAGCAAACATCCCTTAAAATACCCAGCCATACAGGAATGCAATTTATTTAGATAGGTTCCTTCCTCTTCCTTCTCATCAAGAACTAAATACCTATAGAAATACAATAAATGCTACATTCATTTTAAAAAGCTTCTAATTTGTAGTATTTTCCATTTTCAGCACAGTAATTTAAATGCAAGAACACTGACCATCACCTTGTTTAATAAATGTACAACTCCAGTATTTATGATTCAAAAAAGTTGTACATTTTCTTATATGCTCAAAACTTTTTCTTAAAAAAATAGCAGACAAGCTGTAATTTAAAATCAACCTAAGAAGCTTCTCACAGGGTTAACAAGTTTTAAATCTTTAGTTTGCCTTTCTAACCAAAGGAAACATCATCAGTATTATACAGTGATTTTTATTATTCACTTATCCAGACAGAGCTTAAGCTGACCTTGAGTTCAAAGGGTGATCAGTCAGCAGTTCCTGCAAATTAGGGCTGGCAGGAATTTCTCATCTTAGATATGAAACATAGTGACATGAAAGCATTTCCTTTTGAAAAGAGTGTTCTCCATTATTTTTTGAGACAGATGTCAGTCGATTAATGTCAATACAAGCATCCCTGTGCTGAAGTATTTGACAAATGATAATCCAGAAGAGCTCCAAAAGCAGCAGAGGGAAGTAAAACCTCCTCTTTCCTATGCCTACTTTACTGAAAATGACATTGGAAAAAAGTAGCAAAAGTGTTTCAGAAGGTGTTGTTTGGGGATAAAGTTCTTAAATACTATAAACAAAAACTCAAGGAAATAAACTCAGCCAGACTATGTAAGGCTTTGAGGAGCAGGTCAGATAGTAAAACTCTTCAGTCACACAAAAGCTAGTGAAGGAGACCCAGAGAAAGAGGTACAGGAGGAAGAGTCCATGTTTCTTCACCTACACAATCTGGTTTTGAATAAAAACCATAATGCAGATCCCTGAGAATTTTCATATTACACTAGTAGGTGTATGCTTGTATTTTACCTGCTAGCACAATCTGATCAAACACAGCATTGCTGCTCTACATACTGTCTGTGCTGCAATGTGATTATCACTGGGTTTGATATTATCCTCTTCAGTTTTTCTCTGCAGAATCTGGAAATTATTTTTATCCTTATTTTCATTTTTTACCTAGCTCCTTACATATGAAGACAAATCCCCTCTAGCTTGAAAACAATAGTAATGTCAAGTATTTAAAGAGTTGAAAGGAACTTACTTGAGGCTTGCAACATCAGCATCAATGGCTTAAAGCTGTGAAAGGGACCGAGTCCTTGCCACAGATTTTAGGCTGAAGAGGTGGGTAATATATTTACGTTGTTTTTTTGTCAGAGGTATTGCCAGTCAAGGGGGAGAATTCATTTTGTTTTCTTTTCAGACAGGTGATACTGTTCCTGCTCATATTCTATGCACTTATTTTGGCAGACTGACAGTCTAGTGGGTGAAATGTCAAAAGCCAAAAGATTTATACCTACTTGAAAAGTCCAGTGCAAAACACACTCCTGCTCAGACAGCTATGCTACCTGGACTCAGTTTAATGCCAGTAACACTTAACAGACTACCTCAGTAATCTGTTTTAATTTTCCTCTAAGAGGTAGTTAGGACATTCACAATTATTCATGGCACTATAGCTTCCATGGCATTGAGGTTGCAGTACTGGCTAAACCAACCAACCCTTCCCAGATGAGGAGAGAAACTGTATGCAGGCTTTAAAATACTACAGAGAAGGCCTTCTTTACTGTTTGGGGTTTTTTTCCTTAAATTGTAAGCTTTGAAATCATTCCCATCACTATTGCCATTATTAGCTAAAATGAGATTAGCTCACACATTTAAGGGGAGCTTATTGCTTAAACATATAAACAGGATGTTCAGAGTACAGATTCCAGTAGACCAGTGACTGGTCATCCACACATATCTTTGGTCCCTGTCCTTCCCATCCACATGGATATCTTTGGTCCCTGTCCTTCCCTTACTCTGCAAGGTGAACTGCTTCAGTTCAGGCTGGCTACATTGGGGAAAAAATATTTCAGCAATAGGAGTCAATCCTTAGCTTCTCCTCAAAAAATACTCAGCCACAAATATAGCTCATACTGTTGAAATTACATCACAGGAAGCCCATTCAATGGCAGATTTCTTCTGCCCACTGAACTGTAATGTGAAAATAATAGCAAATGCTTTTTTTTGGCTCATGTAGAAGTTTTTGACGAAAACTATCACATACAAAATACCAGATCTCAAGCTGTGATTGATATATTGGAGTTCACACATGCAATAAGTTGAATGCTTCTTTGTTGACTATGAGTTAATTTGCTTTAGAATACACCCCAGCAAGGGGCTTACAGGGCACTAAACCATGAGTTTTCTGCACAACTCTTACACACTCACTCTCCCAAAATGAACACTTATAGACTGAACCAGGTTGTTAGTCAATACTGGCTATGCTTCCCTCCCCTGACAGGACAATACCTGAAAGATGCATTTGCATATTGAATATACCTGCATTGGGTATGATGGAGCTGTAAGAGGTGGAACAGATGGCAGGACAAAAAATTAAAACTAAGTGGTGATGAGCACACATTTATCTCTAGTAGCAGCAAAGTGCTGAAAGGAAGACCTGGAGTAGTCAGAAAGACAGGCTCTTGGAGAAAAACACTTCAGAGATCAAAGCTGTTCAGCTTTGCTTTTCTCCCCTATTAAGTAAAGATACCTTGTTCCAAACTGTAAGGTGTCACTGCTTCTCATGTGGCTGTTCTTCTGGTGTAAGACATCTTTTCTTGCTCAGAGTTGCTGAATGTTTTTGGCTTAAAGTAAAGGAAAGAGACACTTATTGCAGCATGTGGCCACATATGGAATTTGTGATGAGTAGCTGCTTCTGAGCAGGTTCAAGTGCAAAGGACCTGTGTTACCTGTCCACTCTGGTTGCCTAAAGGAAAGGAAATTATGTTTACTATCAATACATCTGCAATATACTTATGGCTCTAAATGGAGTCTGAGTGATTTGGGCATGTGATGAGCATAATAGCTAACTGTCTTCCAAAGCTGTGAAGACTGTGGTGTATGCATGAGCCCTCCTTTCCCACACTGCCCAAGGCAACCACAAAACCCTTGCTGCAGTCAGACCATACCAGCAGTTTTACACACCCACCTGAGTCTCTGCAGTGGTTGTGCTATGACATTGCTGTTGTTTTTATGATGTATGAAGTAGGACCCAGACTTTTAATTGGATTTTAAGCATTCTGCCCTTGTGACTTTTTCATGTAAATGAAAAATGCTGTTAGCAACTCTGTACTCATGAAAATTCACATCAGACCAAGACCCCAGTACAACCTTTAAAGTCTTTCAAAGATGAATCTCAAGAACATTTGTTCAGTCATGGATATCTTCACCCTCTTCAAGACACTACTTTATGTGCTGACTCTGAACAAAAAAGACAGGTACTGAATTTCAGTTTGCAGACCTCTTTAGAAGCAATAAGAGCCTAGAAATAAGGTGACATCTGCACTATTTATTACTTGTATCCAATTTCCTGAAGGCTGAGAAAATCTTAGTCTTCCCTGAATTGAGAATTAGTGTCTGTGCTTCTTTCCTCAGATGTTCAATTTATGTCCACTAGGAACTTTGCCCTGAGTAAAATTGCTGACTGCTCTGTATGTTCTTTTATTCCACTATTCATCACAGTCAAAATAAGAAGCTTCTTGAACAAGTATTTCCAAACGCGTGGGTTTGATAGTCCTGCTAAACACACCAAGGAAAAAAAAGTACTTTTGGAACTCTGGAAATTAATGGATTCCCATTTTTGTCAAGCCACATGAAACATACCTTTTCCTTCCTCCCATTCCCTAAAGATAATATTCCTGTTTATTGACCAGGTGTATGTGGAGGTGACTCAGTGAAGCACTGGCCACTCAAACCCCAAGCCCCAGCAGTTAGTTAATTTTTCCCTTGCAGAAACCCCTGTCTCAGCCAGATGTTGGCACATGGCATAAGCTCAAGAAAGGGCTTAGGTTACAGTGTTCTCATGGCACTGCTAGCTGTAACCAAACCTTGGGCTGCTGGCTTGCTAACTAGCTTGAGTTGCTCTTTCTGTTGTTTCTGTTTCCAGAATTTTCCAGTCATACTCTTGGCTGTAGAGGGGTGGGATAACCTCCTTCCCAGCTCTTCTTTCATATGGGATGTAGAACTGGTCTCAAATAGTAGCTCACCACAAGTGAGTCTCTGTCCCTGCCTGATCTACCCAGATAAGCTGTTCAGGCATAGCTGCATTCACAGAAGTGAAATACTCTTTTTCATCCTATTGACTCTTAAAGCAGGACTTAGAAAGAATTAATAGAATTTTGATATGTTTTTCCCAACTGCCATACATGCAAACTGAGCAAAAGCTGAGGTTTGCAATAAAGCTGTGTTCAGCTGCAGCAATCTGGCAACAGGGATTGAACTGGAGGCATCACACAGACATGTAACTGGCCATATATTCTGGAAAGGCCTCACTACCCTAGGTTTGGCTTATTTATAGAGATTTATCAGAAATGCCACAGAGTTTGGAGAAGAAAAGGAAAAATAATTGGGTTCACTTGGAAACTAATTGAAACATCCACAAGAGTGAAGATGATGAGTAAAGGCAAAAAGCAAAGCATGGAAACAATATCTCAGGCAAAGCATACGGATCTAACATACTCAGATCATAATTAAAGGTTCCTTAAAACAGCAAAACCAATAAAATACCTCTGAAAGGAGCCAAAGACTTACAGCAAAGGGCAATCCCATGGATTTTTCTTTCCTCATCCTTTTATCTGAAGACATCTAATATTTCAGAATACTTCATGTGATGACCCCCCATTGAAATAAGAATTAAAGTAGGCAGATTTTCTGTTATCATAAAACATCAATACTGTTCTTCGGTGTGTGTAGATGAAGGTGCTGTAGCCAGTCCTGCAGAAAGTAGCCAACCAAGGCAGGAGGCAAATGCTGAGTGATTTCAGAGGTGTATGCAGGGCAAACTGCTGATAATGAGGACAGAGAGCTTTCTTCTCATTCCAGGCTCTGAGTGTCCCTATTAGAGGTGGAGATACTGCAGGTGTTCTATGCCTGTCAGCATGGTGAGAATGACACCATGAGTGTCACTGCAGGACAACATCAAACCACCAGGATTTATCAAAACTGATGAGGAAATAAATTATAAATAACCTCCAACTAGCACCATTAAATGTAGGAAGTTTCACTGAACAGTCATCAACACTGAGCTAGAGAGAGCACAGGAGGGCAAAGAGACAACGAGATTATGTGAGAAGAGACTTGCAGCATCTTTTAATGAATGCACAATCCTCCTCAGAGGAATGCTGCTTATTTATACCCTGCTATAAATGACCATGGGATTAATTCAGCTGCCAGCTTGATAAAACTGACTCTCAAATTGTTTGTATATTAGGATTCAGTGATAGGAAGTAATAGGCTTAGCACAGCAGCATTTTTAGCTCTTGCGATTTTATCATGGGTCACATTGTATTCAAGATTTCCTTCAGAACCCAACACTTGGAGGCATGTGGTCAGCTTTCATTAGCAATATCTAGCCTTAACAAGTATGAGCACAACTTGGAAAATGAGAACTTCAATGACTCAGAAGACCAAGCCCACTAAAAACCAAAGTTTTAAAAAATGAAATATACTCTATTGCTTTGAAATGCAAATATCATGGGTTTAGGGGTGCAGTGCAGGAACTGAAGAACTGCCACTGGTAGTAATACTATCTCACATACTGCAGCAAACACTGTGTGGCAGCACAGCTTGAGAGCACTGTTTGGGACTGTCCTCCCAACCACATGAAAGCTCTGCAGTTCTGACATCTTCTAAGTGGGTGAATTGGGTCAGCCAGGGTGTGCATTCCTGACAACCCATCTGGTCTGCCAAAGGATTCAGCAAAACAGGATTAGATGTCTGCAGTGACTTTCTGGGGCTCTCCATATGAGCAGAAGTCTGGGCAAAATCTTCTGCAGTTGGCTCTGGCACAAAACCCAAGTGGTCACATCTGCAAGTGTGAGCCCCACAACTGGTGTGTAAATCCAGCCTGAGCATGGGAGGGGCAATGTGACTGCAGCTGCTCACATCTGGGGAAAAGTAGCTCATCATGGAATACATATCCAGAGTTGACTGGTTTACTTCAAAAACCATGAAGTCATAGCTTTATAAAGGGCAGTATAAAACTAACCATCTTATCAATTATGAACAGCAAGCTCAATTCTACAATGAGTTACCATGGTAAACTCATCACCTGGGTTTTTCCAATGTAGTCTTTTATGTCAGACAGTAATTAATTCCTAATTGATCTTTCCAAGAACAACTGTTCAGTGTGACCATAAAGTTCACATGCCCTGCCTTCAACATTTCCAACTCTTCAAGCAGAAAATAGCAGAACTTTGGCTAATGAGGCTGAAGACTGATTGTGTTTATCACCAAATTACTTACACAAGGACAACACCACAACATTCAGAGTTCTGAATAATCTCATGCATTTTACAATCCTATTACAGCTGTTAAGCAATAACCTGGTAAAGATGCTTAAATATCTTTAGCAGGCTTGTCTGAATAGCTAGCAGGGTGTTAGAATGAAGTTCATACACAGAGAGTTCTTTGTCACACTGGCAATGTCTGTACCAACAGACAGTGTGGCCCAACAAGCTGGATCTGAGCAGTGACACAATCTGGAACTGAGGACACCATGTCCAACTGTATACACCAGGAGAGGGGGGCCTATTTTGGACTCTTCTCAGTCTGGTCCCAAGCACTGAACCTCCATTAGCACCTGGAACAAATCACAGGTATTTCCAGAGTGAATATTGCAGTTTGGTTTCATCTAAAAGGCATGCATGGAAAATTGAGAAGATCATGAGATTTGCTCTGTAAGCTCAACCTCACTCCTACACAAAACAGTCCCATAAATGCAGCATGACATAAGAGTTTGACTGAAACAGAGTATTGCAATTTTGAATAACGGTGAGAGTGCATAAAGAGCTAGAAAACTAACTGTTTTTCATTAGAGCGAAGCAAGCAGGGCAGAGAGGGGCCCAGTGCCTCCATTTTACCCAGCCCAGCACATCCCAGCAAGGTGCCAAGGGCACGTTGAGCTCACAGAACCACACACACTGCCTGCACTGACAGGTGCCCGTTCACTGAACTGGGAGTGCAGCCTAGGCACCATCTCATGCTGGGAAATGCTGCCGTGGTGGTTGTCTGTTAATGATGCTGTTAGAGATTCTCTCTCTAGAAGCTTCCCCATGTGCACTCTATCATTGTCACCATTTCACATAAATGGTACTCATGTTTTCCTGAGGACAGTGTGAATCCAAATTGACTAGGAATATTGATTTTCATTAACAGGTTCCAGGCCCTACGAGTTCCATAAAACACAAACATGCGATTAGCCGTTTAATTTAGACAGATCACTTAACACACACCTTTTGTACCTTGGATACATTTTTATCTTGGAGGCTATGGAAAAGGTAATATCCTATAAGAACATAATATTTCATTCTTTCAGACAATTCCTTTGAATTGATAAATTATAGCTAAAAGGTTGGTTCAGAGAGTGAACGCTCAGCATGTAAGAACAAAACGACTTGAATGACACCTAGTGGGAAGATAAACAACTGCTGGTGATGGCAAAGCAACCGTGCAGGGAAAACAGCAAGGAGGGAGATTATGAGAATAGGTGGGAGGAGAATCACTTGATAAAATGGGTGGAGTACAATTTAGGAGAAGAATTTCCTAAGCGACAAGACTTTATCTGCCTGTGTAATAACTGGATATTTGATTTGACAGAGGAAAAATTGCATCAGCTAAAAGCACAATAAATGTGCAGCAGGACAGAATACAGATAAGATGGAATCAGAGTCTTCCTATAAAAGGCTTTAGCAGGCAGATTCTCTAGGGTGCAGCAGGTAAAAGGAATATTTTGACTCTGGAGTGACAATAACTCCTGATGTCAGAGAAACCATGGGTTTTCCTTAATTCATTTCTGTAAGCAATATTCCTTGAGGTGTGAATGGATTTCATGACTGATCTTTTATTTTTTCCCCTTCTTCTCACTTATTTATATAGTTCATTAATTACCAGTTACTCACATTCAATTACAAATATATATTTCGGTCAGTCTGCTCACCAATGTATTTGAGAGTACAAAAGAACAGATTTAATCAAAGTGATAGACCTTAAACAAGAAGCACTTTTGCTGTCCACTGACTATGTGATGTAGCCAGTTTTTTCAGCATTGGAAATGCAGATAGTGCTTGAGAAAACTTCTGTGTCTTTCTAGGTCAAGGACAGGTCATTGCCAGCAGTAAATGACTATAAAACTCCTTAAAACTGTCTGCGAAAGATAATCACATCTTCTGCCTGAATTTCCTTTTAGCAGGTCACGTGTTTGATCTGCACATTTATCTATAACTTGCAGCTTTTGTTCTTAAGCACAAGGAAACCAGTAATCTCCCTTCAGCTCTTTTTCTCTCTCTGTAAGCAGTCGCAGCACCCACACAATTCACTGGAAAAGTCAAGGCCTCAAAGGAAAGCTAATCCTGAGAAATGCACTTTTGGGGCATGAGGCAGCAAGAGAGAGGTGTTGTTTGGCAAACAGTATTTATTGTTCAGAAATACCTCTCCACCGAGAAGAGACAGAGCCTCTCATTCACAAACACTTCAAACAGATTCACTCTGTGGAAAAAAAGACTTGCAGACTCTAACAAGATTATAACAGATTATAACTATTTTTTTCAAATTGGATCTTAATAAATCCTCTTAAATGAAGAATCCTCATTTGGCCTACAAAAAGCTATAGCCCCTAAAATCATAAATGCAAATGCCCTGTGCTTCTGCCAGATACTCCCTGCACACACTCACCCCACACAGAGCTCATGGCAAGGAACAGGTTCAGGGACTCAGAATGACCAGCTGCTTCTGTCCCTGCCTGTGGCACAGCAGCTGCAGGAACCTAGGACTAACTCTGTGAGGATAACCCATAGCATAGAATTTGAGTAGGGATTCCAGAGGATTCCAATACGTAGCACCTGTGTCAGTGCAAAAAGACACACCATTTGATTTCACCATACAACAGGAAAATTTTTACTCCACGTGGCAGCATTCCTTAAGACATATGGCATAGATTGTGTGACACAGGAAACAGGCATGAGGGCAGACAGACATGAAATCTATGGCCTAGGGATGTACTTTCCAAAAACAATGAAACAATCCCTAGGAAAGAAGTATCTTCCCATTATTAGCAGTCCACTCACAGGCCCAGCTCTTGAACATCTGACAGGCAGATGAATGAGGGAGGAATCAACATTTCAACAAGGGAGGAATCACTCTCCTGCTCTTATAGAAATGACTGAAATTCAAATCGGGTTTGAGGCATTTTTGTCTTTTCCCTCTGGCACTCTCTGAATCACCTTTCAAATGCTAAAGAGCAGAAATGCACATTCAAGCGTTTTCTTAAGGAAACTCCTAACAAACCGCAGGCTCCTGGTAATTGATCAGACTTAAGGAAGAAAAGTAGCCTAAATGTAAGTGAGAATTAAACAATAAGAATTGCTATCAGAATAACTAATGTGGCAGAAAATTCCCTTCCTTTCACTTGTTGGCTTAATCTTTTTTGAACCTGAGTGACCAGAACTAAAGACTGTGTTTCAGGTAACTTCAACACTATTTCAGCTATTGCAGTTCTAATCAATGGCATTAATATTCCTCTAGCCCTTAATGATGGCATGTGACTAATGTAAGTTGATCTCATCTGACTATCATCGTCATTTTTATGTTATGGTGTGTTTTTACAGATTGTATTTAACAGTGGAAAGGTAGATATCAAACACACCTGACTGACTAAAGCAGAAGAACTGTATTTCATGGGATAACTTTAGCTCCCTCATCTCTTGCTGGGGCTTGTGTGTGTCAGCAGCTGAAGCTCAAATTAACTTTGATACCAATAGGTTTTTACAGCTGAGGGAAAAATCCCACTAGATTTCAGATGAGGTTTTCCAGACAGTGTCAGATGTAATAGGAAAAATATATTAGCATTAAAACAAAAATTCAAAATCATTTCCTCTAGTCTGCAGACAATGCAAAAACTGCCCCAAGCACTCTATGCTGTGACACAAGCCAACTATATATAGCACCTTCCAATGGGGTGGTTTCCTGTCATCTATAGGAAAGGCTCATCTTCTTTAACACACTTCCTTGGTGACTCTAGAAGGTCAGTCTGCATTGCTGTCTGCAACACTTCACCAGGCAGAGAGAAAGGAATCCAGAGAGAATCAATACTGGTAAGTGTAAGCCAGGCACCTCCCCAGCTCTTCCCTTCTGCATTTTTGACACATCTCTTGTTTCTATTTGATTTTGGATTTCTTGCTATTTATATATTAAATCAGAAGAGATCACCTTTTCTATGGGTATCACTTAAGTTTTCCCTGTCAGATGTTGTAGATTGTCCTTTTAATGTGTTTGAAAAAACAGCTTGAGTAGATTTCTTGAGGAGTTGCAGAGGAGTATCTAGCTTCAAAGCAAAGACACTCAGACTAACCACTTACTGACAAAGGGGATGGTTAAGATTAGTATTTAAGCTTTTCTGTGAAGTTTATCATTTCATGTAGCATTAACCAAATTCAACATATAGGAATGTAGTATTTAGATGAGGAGTCTAAACCTGCCTAACTTCATTTTGAAAAGCTAATTGAAAGTAAATTGAAGCAAATCAATTTAAAACAAAATCAATTAATTTCTCCTGTAACTTCAGTCTTTATGAAATGAAACTCAATGGAGAAAAATTGTCTCAGCTTATTTTAAGCTTCTAAGAGGAAAACCTTTTTTTTAGTTAGTTGGTTCTAAAATGTCCCTACACTTGCAAATATTATTTTGAATAATTCTTTTTCCAAACTTCATTCTACATTAGTATAATTTTAGCTCCTTATTGCCTTAGTATGTAAAAACCTTTTTCTCTGTTGCTGCTAACAGGTCTGCTCTACCTTCTTGCTATTTCTCAGCTTTGTTCAGTCCAATTTTAAAATCATGCTCAACTGCTTCCCTCCAAACCAAGTTATACAGCTGTTTTCACCTTCTGCAGTTAAAAAAGTTTTCTTTAAGTGTGTAGTGCATAAAATCCTAACACTACAATATCTGCCATTCTCCAAGTAGTATCCACAGCAACATATGATCACGTATTTTTGCTTCAATACTTACTTATTGCAAATTAATTAAGAGGGATAAAAGGAAGGAAATCTATTTTAAATATAGAATATATTAAAATCATAAAGAGAGATGGTTTCAAGACTGGAATTTCCCCAACCAGTTCAAGAGAGTTTGTATTTCAAATTCCAATCCTGTCCCAATGTTTATTATGTATTTTTAAATGCATAGAAGTAGTAGGAAATACAGGGAGGGAACAGTTTTAGAGGTTTGAAACTGCTAAACAAAAGAGACTAAGGTAGAAGACTAGTGGGATCCACTCTCCAGAAGTGGGAATGATACAGCAAAGGGGTAATTACCTGCTAGCCCATAGCATATTTATTTAATCCCTAAAAGACAAGCAGTACCAGATATGCCAAATTTCCAATTCTCTATTCAGCCAAATCTTAAACTGTATGTTCTCAGGGATGCATGAAGCTATAAGGGGGCAAAAAGAGAACTTTTTTCCACATAAAAATAGATATTTCCTAGTTAGAATCTTCATACTCCCAGAAGTAAGATCTTTAGACATTTACAATTACTCAATAGCTTAAGCTTCATTTTGAAAACTGATTTCAACACACATTTTTAACACTAGATCTATGAAGATATCAAAATGGAACAAAACCATTTGCCTCAAACTACCCTAGTTTTTACCATCATCTCCTGGTGACAATCTGTTCCAGAACTTTGAACAATAATGTACCTTGTACAATTAATGAAGGAAAAGCAATGAACTAGAGACAAAATGGAAGAACTGTACTCTCTCCCAGGGCATTTCAACTAATGCAAAGAAGAATGGTTCTGTGGGAAATACTGAAAGCTAAAGATTTTATTCCAAAAACCTAAACCTCACGAGTAATCCCGGGAAAGAAATAACTGTGCTGTGGTTCTGCACTTAGAAACATGCTAATGAATCATATTTATCAGATTACTATTCCTGTTCTCTCGGTAGCTGAAGCATGACCAAGCTAGAATTCATCACTGTCGGGGGATTTGCCATGCTGGTGCTGCTCCACGTGACCCAAAGTGAAGTGTGTCCTGCCTCCTGCAGCTGTAAGTCCCTGGGAGAAGCTCAGGGCCTGCATGTGGACTGCAGCTCAAGGCAGCTGAAGGCAGTGCCAGCCTTGCCCCGTGCCACCCAGAGGCTTTATCTGCACAACAACAGCCTGAGCGCGGTTCCTGCCGGAGCCCTGGACAGTTTGCTCAGCCTGCAGGAGCTGAACGTGTCTGACAACCCTTGGCACTGTGACTGCCACATCATGTACCTAAAACTCTGGCTAGAAGACTTCTCTGCGCCCTCTCTTGCAAACATTAGGTGTGCAACTCCAGCTCCTGTGAGGATGAAGGCCTTGAGGCAGCTGACTGGGAATGAGCTGGGGATTTGTAAGAGGCTTCTCCCAGTCAAGTGTCTAGAGTTCCTTTGGCGAGACCTCATTTTAATTGCTGGAGCAATAATTACACTCCTTTTACTAGCATGGGCTCTGAAATTCTCAAAAAAGATGGTCTGCCAACTGAAGCTCAGCCAATACAGGCCTAGGGGCCGACTGCTGAGGAGGCACATCTCCAAAAACCACAAGATACAATGAGCTGTTCACCACCACCAGCTGAGCAGCAACATCAACTCCTCTACAACAAAACCATGTGCACTGCTAACATCAGGTTAAGTGGTGAACATACTACAAACAGATCCAGAGCTCAAAGCCTGGGTCCTCAGACAGACAAGTTTGATGTAATTTCCTTCCAGAAATAAGCTTGGTGAGGTATTGACAGGCAAGTTTAATTTCACTGCCAACTACTCATATGAAGAGAATGTTTTTATATCATCTAATTTAGCATTTTCCCACTGAATTCTCAGCTCTTATGGCAAGAAGAGTTACATCCCCAAATCCTACACTTATTAATCCATGGAGATGGACACCAATTGTACTGTTTTAGCAATTCTTTTTTTGCTCAGAAGCTCTGTGAGTTTGCAACCTGTTACCCTCAGTGTGCCAGTGAGCTTGGTAGGCCCATTCTTGTGTGCAGAGAAGCTCAACCATCTCTCCCCCAGGTTCAGGAGTTTCCTGCCAGCAAAACCACTATGATTATGTAGACTAGCCACTGAATGTATCCCTTGCTGAATATACTTAAAGATGGACTAGTAACCAGAATATTATCAGCAAAAACAATTTTAAATATGATTGAATTTCCTGGAGAATGAACAATAAAAAAGCATTCTATGTGAAATGGAAATAATGGATGTTTATTGAGCATTCAGACTCACCAGAGTTTGATCTCTTTCAGAATTTTAAACATTGCTGATTAAAATCCTAAGTAGTTTCCAGAGCTTGTCTTCCAGTTTTACTACAGATGCACTGGATTTTATGTCACAGCTTTGAGAGATGTACACTCTTCCCTTCTCCTCTTGCACACCCCATCCTCATAGAAAAATTGTTGGTTTCTCCCCAGCCTCGTTCACAAGAGCGAAGAACAGCATTTCATGGTGTGACCCAGTCTGCTCTGGTGAAGTCAGGCCACTGAGATGGGAGAGCTCTGAAGGTCTTCTAAAATAAAGCTACTGTTGAGAGTTCAATTGAAGACATATTTTGCAAATGTTCCTCCTAACCCCACACCTGAGCTAGGTACTAGAGGTTACCTGCTGAAGATGCTAGAGACTGCTTGGCTCTTTGCCTAACACCTTGTCATCTGAGTGGGCTCCTTGTTAAAGCCACAATCTCCCAGCAGAGCTGATGGTTAGCTTGCTTCTGATAGGGGGTTTTGCAATTACCATGTGCTATCACTTCTATAAGAGGCCATGAACACTTAAATCAAAGACAGCAGAAGCTTACAGGGATACTTCCCTGTCCTTCTTGCCCCTGCCAGAGCACTTCAGCAATATGGGGTCAACCTTCAACGCTGACTGCTGGTGACTGTCTCAGGCAGCTTTTAGAACACACATTACATCCCTTCCCTGCTGGTCCTCTCTGCTGCACTAGCAGGGAAAGGCCAATGTGACACATCACACTTGTCAGCCTAAATCAATGCCCATTCAGGACGAATCCCCTCTCCATGACACAAGGAATAGCCACTGAATCCATGGTGGGACTGCTGAAAGCACCTCTGAAGTGCAGATGGATTTGGGGAAAGGGCATGCACCTTGGGTAGAGGATTACACAAACCAGCAAGAAACTGTAATATGGCACTTTAAACTGTGAAAAGGAAAAAATAGAGTCAGATGCTTTCCCTGTAAAATAACTAATGATACATTGCAATATGAAAGCCTTAAAGCGATACACAGTAGGGAAACAAGAAGAGGGAAGGTATAAATGCACTCAGAGTGCCAAGAAAGCAAGATTGTACACCTAGGAACAAAAGGTGGGTTGAGGACTCAGTTTAGAGAAGGCAAATAATCCAGTAATCATGGGGGAATGTGATCTTTTCTGGTTAAAATAGGGAGTATCATACAGTGATAGAAAGGTTTATTTACCCCCATGTTCAGACAAACTATTATAATTCAGCATGAATGTCTATAGATCAAGAATCAGCAGCAGAAGAATCAGAAACACAACAGTAATGCAAATAAAGGATAAGAAAATAGACCATAAAAGGAGATTAATTAATTTCTTTTAATAAAGAGAAATTTAAGAGATGACAAGATCACAGCTTGTACAAATCTACATGAAGAGAAACTTGCTAACAAAGGACTAGGAGCAGAAATTAGAAGATCAGACTACAAACAGGGCCGAAAATCTAACAGTGAAAATAATTATACACTGAAACACTTTACCAAATGTCATGGCAGATCCTACAGCTTAACCAACATTGGGTATTTTTCAAATTGGTAGGTGCTATCTGAAATGAGAATGATTTTATGAGAATTGTATGAGACACCTAAAACATTACAACTATTCCTTGGCAGGTGATGCTTTGCTCAGTGTGGTGAGTGGTGTCTTTTTAACACATATACACCTCTTACTCCCTCACTCTGGTGAACTCATCAGTGCCCAAGTAGCCCAAATTTCAGGCATTAGACAGCCAAGTGCTCCCACCTAGTGGTGCAATAGCTTTAAGCATCACCGATGCTGTTAATGAGTTTAACACCCAGTTACTGCTCTGAGCTCCACTGACACAAAAGATGCCATTGTTCTGCAGCAGATGCAGCTGCGATAGAAACCTTCCTCTCCCCCAGCCGCACGGTTGGTGCAGGCTGTCTCCCTGCTCCAAGCTAAGCGCAGTCTCATAGGAGCAAACGGTAAAGTGGCATCGCTAGGACCACAAGTTTCATGCCACAAATGGACTTCAGAGGCTGCAGAACAACCTCCTTCAGCCGAACTCCTGCAGTTTCACATGATGCAATCCATGTGTGACTCCCAAATACTCAATTCCCTAACTCACAATAAGGCTTTTCACAAGATTAGGAAGGGCACATTTACGTAACAAGGCAGTTTTTAATACTATCAGTCCAATTTTATGCTGCTGCCAGAGGAGCTCGGCGGGTGTGCGAGGGCCGAGCTGGAGGGTCCCGCGCGGGCCTGGGGGCGCCATTC
>NW_008686532.1:0-5708 GCF_000695815.1 Acanthisitta chloris
TGCTGCCCTGCGACGAGTGCGGGTACCTCCTCTTCTCGCAGGTCAGCGCCCCGGGGGGAGAGCCGTGCCAGGGATGGGGGAGGCTCGTCCTGGGCTTTTCAGGAGACTGCTGGAGGCAGTGGGAAGAGGGTGGGGGTCGGGTGAGGCCCCTGCCTGCTGTGTGGGGTGTTCAGAGTCATCCAATCGTTAAGGTTGGAAAAGACCTGCAAAATCATCGAGTCCAACTTTGAATCCCCCCACAGCCACTAAACCTTAGCGCAAAGTGCCACATTGACTCGTTTTCTGAACACTTCCAGGGATGGTGACTCCACCCCTGCCCTGGGCAGCTGTGCCAGTGTTTAACTGCTCTTTCCATGAAGAAATTTTCCCTCATATCCAACCTGGACCTCCCCTGGCACAACTCAAGGCTGTTTCCCCTGGTCCTGTCCCTTGTTCCATGAGAGCAGAGCCTGACCCCACCTGTCTGCACCTCCTTGGTGCAGCTGGAGAGAGTGAGAAGATTCCCCCTGAGCCTCCTTTTCTCCAGGCTGAGCCCCCACAGCTCCCTCAGCCTCTCCTCATCAGACGTGTGCTCCAATCTCTTCTCCAGCTATCACAACTTTTTAGCACATTAAAATCTGAGCAGTGTGTAGCATGCTAAAAAAGGATGGGAGTTGCCTCAGCAGTGCCAGCACCAGGGACAGGCACTGCCCTGGTCCTACTGGTCACACTGGTGCTGGTACAAGCCAATGCCCTTGGCCTTCTTGCCCACCTGGGCACACCTGTGCTCATGTTCAGACGCTGTTGAGCAGCACTCCCAGATCATTTCCCACCAGGCACTTCCCAGCCATTTTGCCCCAAGCCTGGAGCTGCCTGAGGTTGGTGTGACCCAGGTGCAGACCTGGCACTGAGCCTGGTTGAACCCAGTTTCCAGCTCAGGACCCTGCTCTTTACTGTGCCCTCATGATAGCTGAACTCTTTGGGGCCATAATACACATCTATTTAGGCCCCATTTTTGCATTTCCTAGGCTGTGATGGAGAAGTTCCATCTGCAGTTGCTTTTCCCTCACTGAGGCAAAGCACCACAGCCGCTTCGCTTGCAGGGACAGCCATCCTTATTCCTCACAGAGAAGGCAAACATTCCAACCTGTGTGTTTTGCACTGTGAGGGGCTGAGGGAAAGCTGCTTCTTTCCTCTGCGGGGAGGTCTGGCAGCTTGGCTTTGCCAGGGAGGGACTGTGGAGCGGGAGGGGATGGCACATGGAGCAGCCTGTTCCAAGCCAGTGCCCAGTTGCTCTGAGCACACTGTGGTGGCATCTGCTCGCACGAATGAGGCTCCCTCAGCCGCTCAGGGACGTCACCGCGCTGTGCCCCGACCCGCCTGCCAGGCCCAGGGGCTCTTGCTGGGATCATGTCCATGAAGGAGACCGAGAATGTCTTTATTGAGACTTAGGCGGCAGAATCTGCCGCAGAAAAGCGAGTGCCAGTGTCAGGAGGAGGCAGGGACTGGGGCTGTTGTGCTGGATTTCCTTCTGCAAACCCCACTCCTCTGGGCTTGACACAGCCCCAAACCGTGTCCTGTGTAGATTATGTCAGCACAGGACTTGTAACTTTGGAGAAGGGGAGGAAGTCTGTGTCTACATTCTGCCTCTTGGTAGACAGAGAGGATCCAGATGCATGTCTTCATTTCAGCATAAGATTTGCCTGTCTTGCTTTTTTTCTTTCCCATCCATCTTTCCTCTCTTATGAATTTCAAGTCTGCTTTGGGGGTTCTTTTAAAGATTGAATGTTTGCACTTGGGCTAGGTTTGCCTTGCCTGTGTTTCCAGGGGCACCAGAATCATGATGATTCAGCTGTGTGAGTGAGCTGGCTGCGGGGGCTAGAAAAGGAAAACCAGGGAGTTTTAAAAATAAAGGAAAATCAGGCTCTCATCTGAGCTCCCTGGCTGCGGCTCAGGCAGAAATAAACAACATGGATTTTGTTGAGTGAGGGACCCAAAACCCAGCAAAAAGCACTTATAAGCTCTCTTTATCCATCGGAAAGAAATCTTCACTGGCCTCCTTTCCTCTCCCAGCTCTTGGCTGCCACTTTTGAGTCACACACAGCCACAATGTACCAATGATTTTCTCTGCTGCCCTCTCAGCACCGGGTGCAGAGCCCCATTTGCTGGGAACAAACTTGCATCTCGAAATTATGGCTTGTCATTACTCCCTGTGCCCATCTGCCTGGGAGTTTTTGGAGCTTGTCTTTGAAGCAGTGTGTCTGTTTCATGAGGGAGATCTAGTCGGTCCCACAGCCGTGTGTGCTCTGGGCAACCTCCTCTGCCAAAGAAGTGTTGGTTTTGGTTTGCAGCAGTGTTCCAGATGTGCTCCATATCATAGACTCACAGCATATCCTGAGTTGCAAGGGACCCAAAGGATCCTCGAGTCCAACTCTTGGCCCTGCACAGGACACCTCAGCAGTCCCACCATGGGCCTGACAGTGTTGTCCAAGCACTCCTGGAGCTCTGGCAGACTTGGTCTTCTCTTCCATCATTAAACTGTTGGAAATCCAGGTTGAAGCAGACAGAAGGGCCTGTCAGCCTGCAGGGTGGACATCCACCCTGCCAGCCTCACTGCTGGGCGCCCCGGGGTGCAGCTCAGACAACATCCAGGCCACTGTCCTGTACGTTCACTCCAGGACTTCTTCCCAAGGCAAACAAAACGCTGAGCAAGGAGTGAGCAGGCTCACCCTTGGCCAAGGCGACAAGCTCCTGGTGGCCAGGCCTTGCTGCTCCTGCCTCGGGGTCTCCTGTGGCAGCAGGGGGGTGGCAGAGGTGGCTGAAGGGCTGTCTGGTGTCCTGCCCAGTGGTGACAGTCCCTCCCTCTCTGCAGGCGCAGAGGAAGCAGCTGTGGGTTGCCCTGATCGAGAAGGCGCTGGCCAAGCTGCACGGTTCGTACTTCGCGCTCCAGGCCGGGCGCGCCATCGAGGGCCTGGCCACGCTGACCGGTGCCCCCTGCGAGAGCCTGATGCTGCAGGTCAGCTCCACTAACCCCCGCGAGGAGCCCATTGACACTGACCTCATCTGGGCCAAAATGCTGAGCTCTAAGGAGGCTGGGTAAGACGAGGCAGGAGGGCGCCCTGGCAGGAGCAGGGACGCTTGGAGAGGGGGGTGAGGGGGCTGCTCTGCTCTGGGGGGATACTGCGTTAGCTGGGGTGGAGTCCACCACCCTTGGCACTCATGTGGGGCACTGGTGGAGCTCCCCCTTGAAGCTCTCAGATATGATTTCTCCTCTGAGTCATTCTCATATGAAACTAAGATCCTGGTGAACTTCCCTGTGTATGTTCCTGCTGTCTTGCAGGAGTTTGGAAGTGGCACTGAGCTTGCTTTCTTTGCTCTGAGCTTTTTGTATTGTGACGTGCTTGGCCCTGCATGTGTCTTCCACCCATATGTAACATCTTTGCTGGACACACCTGGGCATGGCTAGAGCCAGTATAGAGGGGACAGAGCCCACGCAGAGACCTCCTGCTCCTCACTCTGTCGGGAGGGCAGTTGGGTTGGCTGAAGCCCAGGGTCACGTGGGAGGTGGATAGGTCCCAGCTCGTGGTGTCCTCCCAAAACCTGAGTGGTGCAGACCTCCTGCCCCAAGTAATCTGTCCTTACCCCTGCTAGCTTGTCTAGCTGATAGACCACCTGCCTTTGTCCATGGCTTTCTGCCAGCAGGCAGAGACAGGCAGGACCTTGGGGCCTGCTGGAAATGGGGCGAGGTTTGGCCGAAGCTCCGCTGTGCAGTGCAGCTCACCATGGAGCCTGGGCTCAGCACGCACGTGGGCAAGTGGAGGGGGCTCACTGCTGCCCAGCAGAGCTCTGAGGGTGTTCCCAGTGTTGGTGCACAGAGGGATCATCCAGGAGCCTCCTGGGGGAAGCCTGTCCCATGGCCTGAGCGGTAGAGACGAGCTTCCCCCCGTGCCAGGCCTGGCGGGACACCGAGCGCTTGCTGTGCCTGTGCAGGTTCCTCATGGGAGCATCCTGTGGTGGAGGCAACATGAAAGTGGACGACGTGGCCTATGAGAGCATGGGGCTCCGACCACGGCATGCCTACTCCATCCTGGACGTGCGGGACGTCCAGGGCTTCAGGTGAGCTCGGGTGGAGGCTGCCCTGGAAGAGCAGATGCTCCTGCCAACAGCCCCAGCAGAAACCCTGGGCACAGATCACTGAGCGACAAGATCCCGGGGACTCTTCGGTGCCCCATCCTCATGGGTGTCACAGAAATGCTGTCGTATGAGTGGTCCTTTGCTGGTGCTGGCTCCCATGTCCAGGCAGAATGGTTCACCTGGTCTCACAAGACACAGAGGATTGGAGCACCTTCCCTACAAGGGCAGGCTGAGAAAGTTGGGGCTGTTCAGCCTGGAGAAGAGAAGGTTGTATGGGGACTTCATAGCAGCATTGCAGTATCTGAAGGGGCTGGCTCCTGTGGCGTGGGGGAGAGGAGGGGACCGAGAGAGTGTGGCCAGAGAGCATCACAGCTCCCTAGGGCTGGTATTGGAGCTCAGACAGAGCACTGCAGTGTCCTGGCTGCCACCTCTCTCCTGCTGCCTGGAGCCTGGATCTCACAGCAACCTGCCAGGAGCTGAGGGGGCTCCAGGGAAGCTACAGAGGGACTCTTGGTTAGGAACTGCAGGGACAGGACAAGGAGCAACGGGGAGAAATTGAAAGAGGGAAATTTAGATTAGATCTCAGGCAGAAGTTTTTTGCTGTGAGGGTGGTGAGACACTGGCACAGATTGCCCAGGAAGGCTTTGGCTGCCCCAACCCTGGCAGTGTTCACAACCAGGCTGGATAAAGCCTTGAGTAACCTGCTCTGGTGGGAAGTGTCCCTGCCCAGGGCAGGGGCTGGGGCTGAGTGATCTCTAAGGTCCATCCCAATCCGTTAACGTACTATGATACTGTGATCATAACTATGATTGAGTTACGCTCTCACCTCAGTGAGGTGGTCAGGGCATCCTGCTCGCCTTTGGAGGGAGGGAGGATGAAACTGGTGCTGCCCCCACAGCTGGGGTGCTGTAGGAAGCCCCATTTCCAGCCATGTCACACTCGCTGAGCCCCATCCCTGCAGTCCATCCCAATCCGTTAACGTACTATGATACTGTGATCATAACTATGATTGAGTTACGCTCTCACCTCAGTGAGGTGGTCAGGGCATCCTGCTCGCCTTTGGAGGGAGGGAGGATGAAACTGGTGCTGCCCCCACAGCTGGGGTGCTGTAGGAAGCCCCATTTCCAGCCATGTCACACTCGCTGAGCCCCATCCCTGCAGCTCGGGCAGGAAAGGGCAGAGGGAGCGGCAGCAGGGCCAGAGCTGCAGGGCAGGAACGTCTGGGCTGCGGTGGGGTGACAATGCGGCCTGGGATGCTGTGAAGGCTTTGGGTGGCAGGGGCAGAAGTGGTGAGGTGCTCTGTGGGGGCTGGCTGGGTCTCCCATTCCTCCTGGCTCTCTGACACTGGTTTTTCCCCTTCCCTAGGTTACTGCGGCTCCGAAACCCCTGGGGCCGGTTCTCCTGGAACGGCAGCTGGTCAGACGAGTGGCCACACTGGCCAGCTCCCCTGCGCCACGACCTGATGCCCCACGGCAGCAGCGAGGGTGTCTTCTGGATGGAGTACAGTGACTTCATCAAGTACGGGAGCGGGGCACAGGGTCGGGGTGGGGCAGGACCGGGCGTTCTGAGCCGGGGGTGGGGGCAGAGCAGTGGAC
>NW_008686533.1:0-225 GCF_000695815.1 Acanthisitta chloris
GGAGGGCAGGGGCGGGGGGGGCTGTCTTAGTGTCCATGCTGTTGAGTTGTCTTTCTTGACTTAGGGTCTGTTTGACTCTTTGTTCTCCCACAAATAAAATGCCATCAGCACTGTCAGGAGACCCTTGTGACTCTTTGTTCTCCCACAAATAAAATGCCATCAGCACTGTCAGGAGACCCTTGTTGCAGTGCAGAACTGGCTGGGGGTTGCTGCCCCGGCCCAACT
>NW_008686533.1:601-1401 GCF_000695815.1 Acanthisitta chloris
CAGGTTAAAGCATTCATTCCCCCACTCAGTCGAACATTGGGCTTCCTCCAATTGGGATCCCCTAGTGAGAGAGGAAAGGCGCCTGCTTTTTTTCTTTTTTAGAGTTGCTTTGGGATGTTTAAATTTGGTGGTAACAGTTTTGGTTTTAGAGCCTGTCATCAGAATCTATCATTACAAACAGGATGTTTGTTGGAGCTGTGCTGGGGAACAGCTGGAAGCTCCTTGGGCTTTCACTCAGGATGCATTCCCGCAGTTATTTTTTTGTATTGCAAAAGAAATTATTAGCAATAACCCAACAGTGACAAGTTTCTGTGTAAGAAAACCATTAAGAAAAAAAGGTTGGGATTGAGCAAGACATTTCCTTCTGATTCCAGTCCCAGAAATGTAGCTCTGGATTTGCAGAATGAAATGAGTAGCAGTTCCATGGAAAATCCCCCTTGTTTTACTCATCACATCAAAATCAAGGCATGTCTGTGAAACATTTAGCATTATCTGACAGGATTTGCTTGTCTTTCCAAACCCTCTTGTCTTCTTCAATGTGATGACATTCAAACTATGCCCTGGGAGCTCTGGTCACTGCTGTGCTGCAAATCTCAGAGTTACACTACTGATTTCTTCAGAGCAAACATGATCTGTGCTTGGAGAGAGGTGCAAACCAGTTTAAATCCAATTCTACATTTCAGACTGGCATCCAAATGTGTCACTAGATGAAATTCCAAGGGTTTTTTTAAACAGCTTTTCCCTGAGGGAATTGGAAAGACCTTGCTGCTATTCAGTATTTCATTTCGGCATATGAGAAG
>NW_008686533.1:1416-3172 GCF_000695815.1 Acanthisitta chloris
TGCTGCCTGTACCCTGCCCAAGCCCCATCCATAGCACCCATCAGGTGTTTTGGCAACCACTTCAACAAAGTTTTCTGATGGAAAACACTAATTTGCAGAGTTAAACCCATTTCCCAGGGATGAGAAAATCTAGTTGGGAATTATCAAAGTACTTTCAACCTTTTTTACTATTATTTTGGCAATCAGTACAATAATGATAAAGCTCCAATTTAAGAGGTGTTTCTTATCCAGAAGTGTTTTGCTGGGGTTGAAATGCTTGAGGGGATTTTGTTTTGTGGATTAGAAAAGAGGCAGCAATTTTGACTTTCAATCCCAACTTCGAAATGAAACATTTTGAAATCTTGGTTTTTCCCAAGGGTTTGAAATGTCATGTTGGGCTGCAATTTTGACTTTCAATCCCAACTTTGAAACAAAACATTTTGAAATCTTGGGTTTTCCCAAGGGTTTGAAATGTCATGTTGCAACAAGTTCTGTCCCATCAGAGGAAGGGGATCCATTGATGATGGACAAGAGGGTGCCAGGTGAACACTACAAACCCACCACCAAGGGAATGACCTGCACCCCTGTGGCTTGGGATATTTATTCCCCCAAACAATTTCCATGTCAGGGCATGGGTGCCTTCCCTGCTCATAACCTCACCCACACAGGTTGGGTGGGAGCAGAGAATGAACCATGAGCAGAGCACACCATGGCTCCAGGAACAATGAAATTGGCTTTCCCAGTGCACTAAAATACAGACATGGGAAGGAAAAATGGTTGCTTTTGTCCCTTACATTACGACCTTTGTTCTGTAGGTAGATGCTGTGCTGGGAGTTATTCTGACTTGTGTTTCACAAAGCAAAGTCCCACTGAAAGCCATGGAGAACACAACGTGGCCCAGATAACACTGCAGGAATGAAGTCCTGCAGCACTCAGCTTGCCTGTGCGTGGGAGAGGGGAGAAGTAGTAGTGTAGTTCCCACTTCATTTTTTGTTTCTTTGCTTTGAGATAAGAGCAACATCCTCTACACAGCAGGGTCAGCCATTCTGCTACAGCCTGTGTCTAGATTCAAAGCACTGTGGCTTCCAGCAGAAAGGGTTTATCTTAGTGGAGAAAGGAGGCAATAATTTGTTTTAGGCAACACCTTTTCTAGCCAAAGTTTCTTAGTGTGTTTCACAAGATGATACCGTAGACCAAGTCTGAAAAGCTAAATTACTTTTGCCACCAGGCGCAACTGGTGGAGGTGGATGGCTCTATTCCACATGTGCAATTCCCCTCCTATTAGGAGATCTGCACTGCATGGTGTAGCGCAAGGGGAAGACACAGCAGCTGTACTGTGCTCTGCAGCTCCCACACTATCCTGAGCTGGAGAATTAGCCTGGAGCTGCATTTTTCTGGTTTCACTTTGGATATTTTTTCAATCTTGGCTCAGGAGGTATTTTTTCAGCCTACCCTTTTTTAAAGTTTGCAGTCCACAGTGGGTTTGGTGACACTTTTGGGGAAGGTGAGGATGAAACTGATCACAGCCCTGGAACAATCTAATAGGACCCTAGAGCTACCCAGTGCTCATGGTGTGCTGCCTTGGATTTCTCCTGCCCTTCAGTTCCTGCTGTTCCCTCATTCTCCAAGGTATAGATTTGCCCAGAGTCTTGGTAACAAAGGCAAAGCTTAGATGCTGCTGCCTTTGGCTCTGAGCCTCAGATCTGTCCACTTTCAGGTACCTCAGCACACTTTGCTATGACCTCTTTCTGTAAACACGATGTCCCCTAGATCCTGC